>NW_018396397.1:0-7500 GCF_000003195.3 Sorghum bicolor
ATCAGCTATATGCCAAGTTCAGCAAATGTGAGTTCTGGCTGGACAAGGTCCATTTCCTGGGTCATGTATTATCAGCGGAAGGAGTCGCTGTAGACCCAGGCAAGGTAGAAGATGTGTTGAATTGGAAACCCCCGACTACGGTACATGAGGTCCGTAGTTTTCTGGGCATGGCGGGATATTACCGTCGTTTTATCCCGGACTTTTCCAGAGTCGCCAAACCAATCACAACCTTGCTCAAAAGTCAAACAAAATTTGTTTGGTCACCCCAATGTGAGCGAGCTTTTCAGACTCTGAAAAGGTTGTTGACAACTGCACCTGTCTTAGCCCAGCCAGATATTGAAAAACCCTTTGATGTATATTGTGACGCATCAGGAATCGGGTTAGGCTGTGTGCTGATGCAGGAGGGTCGCGTAATTGCATATGCTTCCAGGCAACTCAAACCTCATGAAGAGAATTACCCGACCCATGATCTCGAACTAGCCGCCGTGGTACATGCATTGAAGATCTGGCGTCATTATTTGTTGGGGAACACATGTCATCTATATACAGATCACAAAAGCTTGAAGTATATCTTTACTCAAGCCGAGCTTAATATGCGCCAGCGAAGGTGGCTAGAACTAATTAAAGATTACGACCTTGAGGTGCATTATCACCCTGGCAAGGCAAATGTAGTAGCGGATGCCCTCAGTCGTAAGGCTCACTGTAATTGCTTAACAGTGACGCCTAGGGATATAACTTTGTGCCAAGAGCTAGAGAACTTGGGAATAGAAATGATTTCCCAAGGGAGCCTTTCCAATCTAAAGATCGATTTCAATCTCGAGGCTCAAATCATAAAGGCACAAAAAGAAAACAAAGGCATGAGACATCTTAAAGAGAAGATTTCTAATAGAGCACCCACAGACTTAAAGGTGGATGATGCGGGAGTAATCTGGTTCAAGAACCGGTTAGTGGTTCCAAGGGTACCTGAGCTACGTCAGCAAATCCTGGATGAAGCTCATAGCACGAGGTATTCCATTCATCCGGGAAGCAATAAGATGTATCAGGACCTGAAGCAAAGGTTTTGGTGGACAAAAATGAAGATAGAAATAGCTCGCTATGTGGCCCAGTGTGACACCTGCCGAAAGGTCAAAGCCATTCATCTCAAATCCGCTGGGGAGTTGCAACCTTTGCCTATCCCCGCATGGAAATGGGATGACATAAGTATGGATTTCATAGTAGGATTGCCCAAGACGGCCAAGGGCTTTGATTCCATTTGGGTCATAGTAGATCGTCTCACCAAAACCGCACATTTTCTACCGGTAAAGCTATTGTATCCTGCCTCCACCTATGCTAAGATTTATTTCGACCGTATCCTAAGTCTGCATGGGGTGCCCAAGACAATAGTGTCAGATAGAGGCACACAATTTGTCTCCCAGTTCTGGAAATGTTTACATAAGTCCCTGGGCACTAAGCTTTTATACAGCACAGCCTACCACCCTCAAACTGGTGGGCAAACTGAAAGGGTAAATCAAACCCTAGAAGATCTATTAAGATCCTGTGCCCTGAATTTTCCAGATAAGTGGGATGACTGCTTGCCTCTAGCAGAATTTTCCTACAATAATAGTTATCAAGAGAGTATCAAAATGGCTCCCTTTGAGGCACTGTATGGTCGCCGATGTCGAACTCCGTTACACTGGTCAGAACCTGGAGAAAGATGGTTCTTCGGAGTTGACTTAGTGAAAGAGACTGAGAACAAAGTGAAACAAATCCAAAATAACTTGAAAGTTGCTCAGTCCCGACAGAAAAGTTACGCTGATAAAAGACGTCGACCATTAAAGTTCGCCAAAGGTGATCATGTGTATTTGAAAGTATCCCCAATGAAAGGAGTAAATCGTTTTGGTGTTAAAGGCAAGTTAGCGCCTCGTTACATTGGTCCATTTCTAATTATTGACCGATGTGGGCAGGTCGCTTACCGCCTTAAACTGCCCGAACGATTATCCGGGGTACATAATGTGTTCCATGTGTCTCAACTGAAAAAGTGTCTTCGGGTACCAGATCGAGTTCAAGATATTGAAGATGTAAAGCTTGAACCAGATCTAACTTATTCGGAATATCCTATCCGAGTACTGGATCAAAAAGCTAGAGTTACTCGAAGGACGACCACTAAATGGTATAAAGTACAATGGAGTCAGCACTCTGAAGAAGAAGCCACCTGGGAATCTGAAGATTACTTGCTAGAGAATTTTCCTGAATTCCATGCTTCTCTTCAGGACAATATATGATAACCAGAGGATGTACTCTAGTGAAGAAACAGAGTCGCCAAAGCCATGTACTTAATGTACATATATGCTTATAATGAAGTAATTTTTCCCCAATTCCTTGCCTTATGGAAAAGTTGAAGATGAAAGAGTTTTGACAAATTTCCTTTTCCATTACTTACCCTAAGGTTTTAAATCTCGGGGACGAGATTTCTTTAAGGGGGAAGGGCTGTAACATCCCTGATGTTACGGTTACTAAAAACGGATCATGTCATCATAAGCATTGCAAACCATAATTGTTAAAGCACAGTAGTATGCATCAACTTAAAATAAGTTTACTTTGATTGCTTGAGCTTAGGGAAGTAGAGTGTGCTTCTGTGGTGTGTTGTTGCTTGTGTGGTTGCTAAAACCCTAGGGTAAAAGATTTCCGAGAAAATGGGGGGGGAAAACCCTGATTTCTGGATCCTAGATTTGTCCCCTTTTGCTTAAGTCAAAAACTAAGCAAAATTTGAGGTTGAGTTCAAAAGCAAAGTTGTAGCTCTTGGCAAGATGTACAACTTTGGTGTTTTGAGTTTTTGAAGTTTCAATACAAAATTCAAAGTAATTTTGAAAATACAGATTTCCAGAAAGTGTCCCCTTTTCCAACTTAAATCCCCAATTCAAAATCCATTTGGAATTTTGAAAAGTGGTCAACATGAAAGTTGTAGAGCACAAAAAGTTGAGCAACTTTCATGTTGGGAGTTTTTCAAGTTGTTATACAAAATCAAAAGTAATTTTGGAAATTCTGTTTTGCCCCAATTCAAAAATTTGAATTTCTTTTGAATTGAGTCTGATTTTCAAACTGTCTGGCAAAATTAACTTATTTCCAGTGAGAATCAGCTTGGGACATCTAAATATGATTTGTAGCTTACAAAATTTGGCACAACTTTTGTTTTGGTGGCAATTGGACTTTAGTTCAAATTTTGGCTGAAATTCGCAAGGGGACAAAAGGGGGAAGATAGGGGTTGCTACAGTGATCCGATAGGGATCACCGGCTCCCTGTCCAGCGCAGCTGCCGCGCGAGCAGCGCCGCGCGCATGCGTGAGTGCACGCAGCTGCTTGCTGCCAGGGTCGCCAGGCGACGTGGGTGCCTCGGGCTTGCCTTCCCCTCCACTTGAGCACCGACGTGGACGACGCCGTCCGTGTTCGCTGTCCACGGCCGGAGAAACTCGACATCCCTCTCTCTGAAATCCACCGTACCCAGTTCCCCTCGCGCCAAATTGAGCACGCGGCCGTATTCGCCATCTCCTTGCGGACCCAGAGCACCCCCAAGCTCACGCCCTAACCCCTTCAAGCGCCAGAGCTTTTCCCCTCTTCTCCAATTCCGGCCGAGACCGCCGCCGCGGAACTCTTCCCGTGGCCACGGTGTTCTAGTGAGTATCACACCCCACTGGCGACCGTTTCACGTTCCTCCCGTGCCCCGGTCGCTCATGCGCTCGCTCCCTCTCTTTGATTGTGAGCAGGATTGCCGGAACAAGCTTGCCGGAGCCAGAGCTCCCGCCCGACGACACTGCCCCCGTCGCCAGCGGCTTCAGCTGCTTTCCCGCGCCTTGCAGCGTGAGCACCACTCTTCCTAATCCCCGTGGAAGCTCGCTAGGCCATCCTTTTACACTCTACCGGGCCCTAGTGGCCGGCCGACGATCGGCCAGGGCGGCCGCCGCCTTTCGCGTGGCCGAGATAGGAGGAGGGCGGTAGAGCGTCCTCAAGCCGTATCTCTGGAGTCGCAAGCTCAAGGCGCAGCCGATGCGCACCCTGGTGTGGGGCTGGGGCCTCGCCAGCGGCAACCGGGAGCGCGGCAAGGCCGCCAGGTGCGAGGGAGACGGAACTGACGAGCGGGACCCGCTCGTCAGTGTCCGCGTGAGGGGAAGGGGGCAGCACGCGCCACCCGCTCAGGCTCGCGTGGGCCGAGCAAAGCGGGCCGGCCTGCGGGCCGATTCCAAACCACGCTGCAGTGGCTTTTTCTTTTTCTTTTTATGTAATTTTTGTTGAATGTTTGAAATTGTGTAGAAAATTGTGGGTTGATCCAAAAATCACAAAAATTTTTGTATAGATTCCCTGAAATAAGTAGAACCCAAGAAAAATACTAGGCTCTGTTTTCTGATAGTTGGTCAGGATATGAAAATTGGCTCTTTTAATTAGCAAATAAAACTTTGATGAATTTTAGTAATTTATTAGGGTGTCCAAAAATCACCAAAAATTGTGGGGAGCCTCTGGATATTATTCCCTGGCTCCACCCAAAATTTGGTGGCATTTGGATAATGTTTGTTTAAAATATTAATAAACCCTTATTTAGCACTTAAATAATAATTCCAAAATAATTAAATAATGATTATTTAGATCCTCATAATTAGGGTTGAGTGATTTTGGATTGTGTGAGAACCTAAGGTCATTAACCCTAATGACCTTTGGCATTTGATTATTGTTTAGCCTTAATGCTTAATTACTGTCATTAGTAATTAATTAAGAATTAATTAAGGTAAATAGGTTTAATAATTACTTAATTTAAGATAATTATGAATTAAGTAAAGTCTTAGTTTACAGATGCAACCTCTTGAGTAAAAATATTAAGTTATTAAACAAATTTATTTATTAATTGTTCTGCACTGCATTGGGAGGACAAATTGTACTTGATTTGGCCCTTCTTGCATAATTGCCATACGCATATCATAAGCATTCATCATCTTGCGTATAGCGTCCGTGACCGAAGGAGTGCCCGTTGAACCGAACCTCGAGGTCGGTGCTCCGTTCGAGGAAGTCGGATCCGAGACTTGGGAAGTCTCCGAGGGTCCCTCTCTGCCCTACAACCAAGGCAAGCCCCGGATGCATTAACCCCTCCTTGGATGTTTTAAATCTTTTATCACTTATGAATTGAAAATGCTGCATTAGGTAGATGAGAATTGGGTTAACCTACTTGCTGCATTTACTACCTTGATATCTGTTATCCTGTCCTTGACACCTGTTTATTTTAAAACTGCGTAGCGATGCTTAGCCCTGCTACTAGATAGGTTTTTAAACAGGAAAGTTTGAAGGGTTGTTGTGGGATACACTTATGATCAATGATGTTTTAATTTGAGACCAGTCGGTGGACTTGCTCTAAGAATGGAGTCTTAAAGTAGTGTCTCCGACTGTGCCGACTAAGGACCGTTCCGTTGATGGCCTGCTGGGTTGAGAATTTATAGTACTAGCCACTTGCCTACGGTAAGCCCAGTCCTGTGATCCCTCGACGCGAACAGCTACTCGCGCACTGGGAGTGGAAAGATGGCGAGAGTAGTGTGTACCCACCTTACGGATCTGAGATGACCGGAAAACATCTAGATCGGCTGTAGGATGGTGGAGTACTGTGCTCTCGGGTGCCGCGAACCTGGTCAGATTTGGGGAGAGCTTGATTTGGGTTGACATATGCAAGATTTAGTTCTACATATGTCGGGTGGTTAGGAACTCCAGCTGGATTGCTAAGCGATTCGAATCGTCGTTGCTCTCCGATTGGGAGACTCAATTCCTTCGACCCTCATCGTAGCTAAATATGCAACTAAGTGATAAAATGAGAAAAAGGAAAATGTCTCATGAGGTTCGGATCCCAATTCCCGGACTCATAGCGACATGAAGCTATGGCCATCAATAAATAATACTTAATGATAGGACTAGGAACTCACGGATTCGTCTGTGGGATACAACCAGTTAGACTATCCTCGAATTCCTCTGCCTCTGCGAGGGAGGAGTTCAGAGTAAAACTTGAAAATAAGGATGCACTACTAGTAAGCTTTTACGCAAAACACTTTGGCTCCTTGCCCAGCCACCCCTTGTCTACCCTAAGCCTGCATCCCTAAATTCTCCTCTTTTCCCGTCGGATAAGTCTTGTTGAGTACTCCCGTACTCAGGGTTTCAATACCCCTGTTGCAGGTGAAGCACAGGAGCCGACTTGTTTCGGACCCTGTTGTGTGACCGTCGTCGAGGTTGACGACGAAGAAGAGTGAGCGTGACCCATGGGCAGGGTCTGTAATTTATTCTGTCTATATTAAAGTTTCAGTTGCTCCGCTGGACCAGGCTTGTAATAACACTCTACTATTTGGAAGAACTCCTTTTGTAAATTAAGTTATGTAATACTTCCGCTGTTTCACTCTGAAATATTATTTTGGTCTGTGTTGTCGAGTTACTGCTTTATCTTTGCAACGAATGATCCTGGTGTTAAGGTGGCCACTTGCTATCCTGTAAGGGCGAGAAGAAACAGTTCTCGTTGTTTGACCATTACCAGTGGTCAGGACGAGCCAGCTTGGTACGCCACGGGTAGCAGTGGAATGAGCGTCCAGCAATGCTCATCGGACTTCTAAAGTGGGAGGACTCCCGACATCACCGTCAGAGGTCCTTAGGACAATGGCAGGTGTCGGTGGGCCCAAACACTTAGGAGGTTCTGCCACAGGTGCTCTTCCGACCGCTGGACCCTACCTCCGGCTGAACCGATTCCAGGGTTGGCAGGCCGTTAAGCAGAAAAGATAACTCTTCCCGAGGCCCCCGCCGGCGTCTCCGGACTTCCTAACGTCGCCGTCAACCGCCACGTCCCGGCTCGGGAAATCTTAACCCGATTCCCTTTCGGGCAACACGCGAGATCGCGCTGTCTGCCAGGGTTACCCCGTCCCTTAGGATCGGCTTACCCATGTGCAAGTGCCGTTCACATGGAACCTTTCTCCTCTTCGGCCTTCAAAGTTCTCATTTGAATATTTGCTACTACCACCAAGATCTGCACCGACGGCCGCTCCGCCCAGGCTCGCGCCCCGGGTTTTGCAGCGGCCGCCGCGCCCTCCTACTCATCGGGGCATGGCGCTCGCCCAGATGGCCGGGTGTGGGTCGCGCGCTTCAGCGCCATCCATTTTCGGGGCTAGTTGATTCGGCAGGTGAGTTGTTACACACTCCTTAGCGGATTTCGACTTCCATGACCACCGTCCTGCTGTCTTAATCGACCAACACCCTTTGTGGGTTCTAGGTTAGCGCGCTGTTTGGCACCGTAACCCGGCTTCCGGTTCATCCCGCATCGCCAGTTCTGCTTACCAAAAATGGCCCACTTGGAGCTCCCGATTCCATGGCACGGCTCACCGGAGCAGCCGTGCCGTCCTACCTATTTAAAGTTTGAGAATAGGTCGAGGGCGTTGCGCCCCCGATGCCTCTAATCATTGGCTTTACCCGATAGAACTCGTAATGGGCTCCAGCTATCCTGAGGGAAACTTCGGAG
>NW_018396397.1:210604-220604 GCF_000003195.3 Sorghum bicolor
CTTTTGCCAAAAGCTTAACTTACAACTAAATCATTTTAAGACCATCAAATTTATTTATCATCAGCCTACCACTAGATTAGCACCTGTACTACAACACATCATTTGATTATTACAAACAATAGTAACCATATCAATTTTCATCATATATTCTTCTTGCTATCAGCATTATCATGAACCAAGTTCATTAGTGAATGCTACGTTTGCCGCTGCTCTGTCAAGTTCTCACTAACCGGGAGAGACGGCGATTCGAATCGAATTCCTATCCAGCTGGAGGTTTATTCCTAGCACTCACCCAAGCATCCCCTGCCGGAGAGCCAAAGGGTCACCTTTGGTACGACTCAGAAATCGCGGCTCCGATCAGCGCCGCACTCCCAGGGCTACCACTCTGCCAGGGAGGTCAGGAATTTTAACTCACCTGCCTTTGGACTTACGCCAATGGTCCCCCGCACACCGCACTTCCTCCGGTAGTGCGCACTTTATACTTGCCGGTCTTCCGGCCTGAGTCATACTACTCGGCTTCGCGGTCGGAACGAGTTATCCGGCCAACTAAGTGTCAGGCATGCGTTCAACATGACAAGAGGACGTACAACGATCGGTCCTTAGCTGCCACAGACGGAGTTACTACACACTTGCAAAACTCCGCCCGGCTTAAATCAAATTAATCAGGTTCCATCCACGATAGCACATATAGACCATCGCGACCCGACACAACCCTATATCGCGCGGATGACAGGATATCACCCGACTTCTACCGATTAAAGCATAACTAAGCTGCTACTCGAACCTAACTCTACAACCAGGGAGGGTAAGTTATCTGGACAAGGATAGAGTAGAATGCAGCAACAGTTTCATCACAACTCCTATACGTAATGCATCAATAGATATAACGTATTTAGTAAACTTTCGAAAATAGAGGAGGCTTAAAATGCTCCGGGGCTTGCCTTTCACGAACGATGCCGGCTCGTGACTTGGGCACTCAACTTCTTCTTCGGGCTCCTCGAGTCCGACTTGCTGGACCTCCACCTCCTGGCTGCCTTCCTGGCCTTCGGGGTTCGCTTGGAGCTCGAAGGAAACTGCCACGTCCGGTGCACCTATTGCATGCTCGATGAATGAGAAAGTGCACATGCTACAGATAAATGCTTAATAGCACAAGCAACTCACTGGACACTCATTTACGGAACAAGAGTTATACTAACTCACAAGAATAAACAAGTTAACATAACCCAAAACCTATCATGGCACTAAAGCAGCAAGCAACATAAAACAAGTATGCTCAGTAAATAAATCATAAGTATAGATAGACAGGTCCAACAAACATGAGTAAGGACATTCTAGAAAGCTTAGGAAATTATCCACAACTCATCTTTAAACATGACAGCAAGATTCAAACATTAAACTAGTCATTTTAACAAAGTTCCAGGTTCTGTCCCAGAAAAACAGAGAACCCCTATTTCTGGAACCTAACTTGGAACAGCTGTAACTTTTAAACTACTTGGCCAAATGACCTCAAATTTGAACCACAGTTAGTTCAACAAGTTTAGAACAACTTTGTTTTATACAAGTTTCACAGAAAGTCAAATTATCATTAAGCAAAGTTAAATTATTCACTTGCTGTCCAGACAGCATTTAACCCTATAGTTAATTATTTAATGACATGATCAAAACACAAACTAAGCCAACCATAAGACTCATGGGCACAAACATATTACAAGGTCACCAGATCATCAGTTGAAAACCCCAAAACAATTACTTAACAAGGCATTTATTAATTAATTTTAGGTAAGGCATATTTACAAGATATTAGTTAAAGTGCTCAGAAAAATCTACAAAAATTACAGAGGCACAAGTATAACATCAGATCAACACCATAAAAATTTCAGGACCATTGCACATGCCAATTTAAAGATATGCATTTAACATGTATCAAGGCATTTATTTCATAAATTCATAAACATGACTCATATGGTGTCAAACAACAGATTTCAGATTATTTGCATCTTAGGAATACCATAAACAAGTTTACTACCAAAGTAGAACACCAGCATAAGCACCAATTATTTTATATGATTTAATTAAAGAAACAAGCCATATTTCAAACACAAATTACATATCACAACTGCAGTGCTCCAAAAATCATGAAATAATTATCAGAGCACTCTAATGCCATGCAAAGACCACTATAAAAATTTCAGAGCAAACTAATCAGTAAAACCAGAGATATGCATTTATCCATGAATAACAAGATTAAATCCTTAATAAATAATTTCTCAGAAAACATGATTCATTTTATATTTTTGTTAAATACTAGCCATCTCAAGAAACAACACAAAATTTGTTTCACAATTTTTGGATCTCAGAAACAGGAGATATGATTTTTGCAAGAAAGCCAAAAATCAGGATTTTGAATAAAAGAAAAGGAGGGAAAGAGAGAGTCGCTGACAGGGGGTCCCACCCGTCAGGCTCTTCTTCCTCGCGGCCGAGGTGATCTTCGCCGGCGATTTCTCCGCGACGGCGAGGTCTCCGGCCAAACCCAGGGCATCAACGTGATCCCCACACCCTAACGACTCGATTGACCCCACTTTTGCCACGGCGGAGCCACCGGAAGGGACTCACCGTCGGCAATGGCGGCTCGGCGGAGGTGCTCGGCGTTACGCCGGAGCCCTCAGGCCGGTAGAGCGTGACCTAAAGCCCTCTACAGCACCAGCAGACTAGGGCGAAGCTTCCTAGGTACACGGCTTGGCCTGGATCCCCGTGGAAAGCGCTGGCCACGGGAGCACCCAACTCCGGCGGAAGCACGGCGGCGCTGCGCACCGTGTCCGGCGACGGAGAACCCGGTAGAGCGTCCACCAGGTGGCGCAAAAGCTCGCTAAGGACCTAAGCTACCTCTAGGACCTAACCAAAGACGGTGAGAAGCCTCACAACGCTCGGCATTGAGTTCGCCGGAGAAGAGGGTCACGGCGGACCGATTTGGGGGAAGAAAGAAATGTCGGCTCACCGGTGGGTTTCTCGGCGAGTTAGAGGGTGGAGCTTGGAGAGCGGCTCACGGCGGAGCTTTGGGTGGAGTTTGGTGGACGGAAACGCAGAGAGGAGCGCACACGAGCTCGCCGGAGTGAGCTCGCGGCGGAGAGCTCGCTGCGGGCGAGGTTCAGGCGAGAGAGGGCGAGGCAGAGCGAAATGGACGCGTCCACGCGCTCGGGGCGTCGCCGTGGTGGTCATGCACGCGACGAGGGCTGACAGGCGGGGCCAGGAACGGCGTACGGGCGCCAAATGGCGACGGAGCGCTGCCGGCGGTCGGCCACGTCGACGAGGTCCAAGTCGATTCAGACAGTGCATCGACCGACTGACAGAGCGACTTCACCGGTGATTATCTCCCAAACCAGAGCGAATTAGGAGATGGCGTAGTTGACAAACTTGGAGTACTAGACGAGATCTACAACTTTGTCAACTAGAGCAAAGACTAGATCGGCCTGGATTGAAAGATATAGAGTTCCCAAAATCGATCACGCAAACTGCAAACCACCCGGGGACTTAGAAAAATTTCCAAGTGTGGAAAACAGCCCCAAAACTGCCTTGTGGGCCACTTTTGAGCTATTTGTGGTCATTTTCATGAGATGGCCATAAAACAACTTTTGTTCCTTATAAAATTTGCTACAACTTTGCTGTAGGAAGTTTTGACATGCGAACATTTTATGAAACACTTTTTAAAAGCCTAAGCAAAAGAGGTTTCTAGGGCCTATTTGCATAAGTAAGACTTAAGTGATTATTTTGGAGAAGTGATCAACATGAACATTGCTCCCAAGAATAAGTTAAGCATAGATAAGCTATTTACCAAGGCATTAAGCACAAACACAAGCATTGTTCACTCAAACATAAGCATAGGAGGCCTATCTAAGCCATTTAAAACACATTTTTGCAAAGGATGCCATGTCCCAAGATAGATGATGATCATGGATGCTTTGAATAAATGATGATGCTCATGCTATGCACATGTTTGATGCAACCATAACACTGGGGTGTTACAGCCCTCCCCCCTTACAAAAATCTCGTCCCGAGATTTGAAAGCTTACTGATTTTCGAAGAAGGTTTTGTAAACTTCTTTTAAATAATCCTCCGTCTCCCAAGTGGCATCTTCTTCCCCGTGGTTACTCCACAACACTTTGTAGAGCTTAACCACCCGATTACGCGTCTCCCGTTCCTTGCGATCAAGAATCGCTACGGGTTTCTCCTCATACACCAAGTCTGACTTCAACTTGATATCTCGAATTTCCACTCGTTCCTCCGGTACACGAAGGCACTTCTTCAATTGTGATACGTGGAAAACGGGGAAGATAGCTCGAAGCGCAACTGGGAGTTGAACTTTGTATGCCACATTCCCTTTCTTTTCGAGAATCCGATAAGGTCCCACATAGCGAGGTGCAAGCTTTCGCTTGACTCCGAACCTTTGTACACCCTTCATCGGAGACACCTTGATGTACACATGGTCACCGACTGAAAACTCAATCGGCTTCCTTCTCTTGTCAGCATAACTTTTCTGACGGGCTTGAGCAGCTTCCAAGTGTTGCTGGATAACACGGACTTTCTGCTCTGCTTCGTTCACGAAATCGATGCCGTAGTATCTTCGCTCTCCAGCTTCTACCCAATTCAACGGGGTTCGACACTTTCGACCGTACAAGGCTTCAAATGGAGCCATTTTGATACTCTCCTGATAACTGTTGTTGTAGGAGAACTCAGCTAATGGCAGCCACTTGACCCAAGAACCTTTTGACGAGAGAGCACATGCCCTCAACATATCTTCAAGGATCTGGTTAACTCGTTCAGTTTGACCTGCTGTTTGGGGATGATAAGCAGAGCTGCGGACCAAGTGAGTACCAATCTGCTCATGAAGACATTCCCAAAAACGAGCATTGAACTGTGGTCCACGATCAGATATGATTGTTCGAGGCACACCATACTGACGAACAATGTGCTCGAAATACAACTCCGCATACTGATGAGGACGATAATCAGTTCGGACTGGAATAAATCGAGCAACCTTGGTCAAACGATCTACCACCACCCAGATGGAGTCATAACCCTTAACAGAAGTTGGGAGTCCACTGATGAAATCCATGCTGACTTCTTCCCATTTCCAACCAGGAATTGACAAGGGTTGAAGCAAACCAGCTTTCATGTGAACAGCCTTCACACGACAACAAATGTCACAACGAGCGACAAAAGCCGCTATCTCCTTCTTCATCTTTGTCCACCAAAACAAAGGCTTCAGATCCTGATACATCTTGCTACTACCAGGATGGATAGACATTTTGGATGAATGAGCTTCAGATAAGATTTGATTTCGCAGCTCGCGGTCTTTTGGGACCACAAGTCGATCCTTGAACCAAAGAATTCCGTTTTCATCAACCCGGAAATGCTTGGTTTCCTCTTCTTTCATCTTTCTCTTGATATGGTAGATGCCTACATCTGTCTGCTGCAACTCGATGACTCGATTGCGAATGGTACTTTCCAGAGAAATCTGGTTGAGCACAAACGGATGCATAAGATGTGACAACAACGGATCTTCCACTTGGATTGAGTGACAGTGCGCTTTCCGACTCAAGGCATCCGCCACTACGTTTGCCTTGCCCGGATGATAGTGCACTTGGAGATTATAGTCTTTAATCAACTCAAGCCACCTTCGCTGCCGCATGTTCAGTTCAGGTTGAGTGAAGATATACTTGAGGCTCTTATGATCGGTGTAGATATTACACAGATTACCCAGCAGATAATGCCTCCAGATTTTCAAAGCATGAACAACTGCTGCCAATTCTAAGTCATGAGTGGGGTAATTGACCTCATGCTTTCGAAGTTGGCGCGAGGCATACGCGATAACGCGACCTTCCTGCATCAACACACAGCCTAAACCAATACCTGATGCGTCACAAAAGACATCGAAAGGCTTCTCGATATCAGGTTGAGCTAGGACAGGAGCTGATGTCAACAGTGTCCTCAACTTGTGGAATGCCCCTTCACACTCAGGTGTCCACACAAACTTTTCATCTTTCTGAAGTAGACGAGTCATAGGCTTGGATATCTTGGAGAACTCCGGAATAAATCGACGGTAATACCCAGCCAGACCGAGAAAACTCCGAACCTCGTGTACCGAAGTTGGAACTTTCCAATCCAGCACCTCTTGCACCTTAGCCGGATCCACCGATATGCCTTCTTCAGATAAGACATGGCCCAAGAAAGGTACTTTCTTTAGCCAAAACTCGCATTTGCTAAACTTAGCATAAAGCTGATGTTCGCGCAAACGCGACAACACTACACGCAGATGCTCTGCATGCTCATCTTCATTGCAAGAATATACCAAGATATCATCAATGAAGACCACTACAAACTTGTCCAATTCGGGCATGAACACCGAATTCATAAGATACATGAAATGAGCAGGTGCATTCGTAAGCCCGAAGGACATGACAAGGTACTCATACAACCCATACCTCGTCGAGAAAGCCGTCTTAGGGATATCTTCAGGACGGATCTTGATCTGATGATACCCAGATCACAAATCAATCTTGGAGAATACCTTAGCCTTAGACAACTGATCAAACAAGATGTCAATGCGAGGAAGAGGGTATTTGTTCTTGATAGTCACCGCATTTAGGGGACGATAGTCCACACACATGCGCAAGGATTGATCCTTCTTCTTCACAAAGATAGCCGGACAACCCCAAGGAGAAGAACTAGGACGAATAAGACCCTTCTGCAACAACTCATTTAGTTGGGTCTTAAGCTCAGCTAATTCATTGGGCGGCATCCTATAAGGTCTTCTAGAGATCGGAGCGGTGCCTGGAATCAATTCAATTTTGAACTCCACATCCCGATCCGGAGGAAGCCCGGGTAGATCATCAGGAAAAACATCCGGAAACTCACACACCACCGGAATATCCTGAATAGCCTTAGAGATGACTGCATTCACAGTGCTACGGATTTGAATATCACGAGGGAGTTGCACTAGAAATGCCTCCTTGGTATCTGGGTCTTTCAACATCACTACACGAGTGGTGGTGTCAATAAGAACTCCATTACCACTCATCCACTTCATCCCCAGAATTACATCTATGCCCACACCGGGTAAAACAACCAGATCAGCAAGAAACTGACGGCCTCCTATCTCCAGAGTTGCCCCCAAAACCACTTGATTGGTGGAAATGTCATTTCCCGCAGCACTAATACAATAACTGCCCTTATCAAGTGTAATGGTCTTGATGTTATGCTTAGATATAAATTCAGAACTCACAAAAGAATGCGATGCTCCAGAATCAAAAAGCACGAGTGCATCATGTTGATTGACCAGAAACTTACCAGCCGTGACTACCTCACCAGCAGGGATTGCCTCTACAGTTGTGTAATGAACACGCCCCTGACGGACGTTCCCCTGGTTGCCCTTCTTTGGCGGGTAAGGACAGTTGCTCTGCCAATGCCCGGTCTGATTGCAGTTCCAGCACGGACGGTTGGCAGGTGGAGTCTTGGCATAGTTGGGACCCGTGTTGCCCCTAGGAAGAGCAATAGAGTACCCCTTGCGAAAACCCGTCTTTGCCTGATTCTTCTTCATTGGAGGGCGGTATCGCTGGTTGGGGGTTGGAGCACGGAATGGTGGCCTTGCTGCCACTGGAGCCTTGGACTGAGATGATCCTGCCCCGGCCTCAAAAGCCCTCTTGCGAGTCTTGGTCGCAGTGTACACAGTGTTATAATTCTCTTGAGTAAGAGCATCACTGACAAACTCATTGAAAGTTGTACACCTAGTGCGGCCCATAGTCTTCAGCAATTTGGGACCCAAACCCCGCTTGAAACTAGCGATCTTTTTCGTCTCCGTGTTCACAAACTCAGGAGCATACCTAGACAAGTGATTGAAAGCATGCAAATACTCCTTCAGAGTCTTGTTGCCCTGAGTCAGCTGCATGAACTCGGTGTGCTTCATCTCCATAACACCCGGAGGAATGAAATGCCCTTTAAACGCCTCACGGAAAAGATTCCAATCAAGCACGGTGTCGGCGGGAAGAGCCTCCCGATACTGATTCCAATGATGATGGGGTCGACGACAAGCGGGTAGACGCCCGGGGCGACTACCTTGTCGAGGTGGTCCTCTCGGTTGAAAGTGATAGGGGTGCTTGACAAGCTAAGGTATTGGGGCACCGCCATTCTTGCTGCGAAGACTTCGCGACGCTCCCTTTTGCGCTGCCTCGTGGTCAATTGAGTCGAGGGCCCGCCGTAGATCATGTAGCAGTCGTGGACGGCGGGGAAGCCGTCGTCATCTTTGTTGTCCTCCTGGCCACCAGCCTTCTCTTTCTTGGAGTCATCACGCGTATCTTTTTTGAACCCCGGACTGTCGAAATGCCTTCTTAGCATACGACAATCCTTGAGCTTGTGGTTGGCGCCTCCCTTATGGTAAGGGCACGGCTCTTCCAACATTTTGTCGAAGATGCCTCCATCCGGAGGGCCTCGAGGCTTCTTTCGATCCATGGCGGCGACAAGGTTGTCGTCGGAATCTTCCCGATGGAACTGCCGCACTTTCTGCTTCTTTTTATTTTTCTTGGGGCCCCGACTGGGGGTCCCATCTTTGTCGATGGGCTGCTTGCCTTTTCTTCCCTCTGAGCTGAAGAAGGCGCCGACTGCCTCCTCCCCTGCCGCGTAGTTGGCTACTACGTCCATCAGCTCGTCGACGGTCTGAGGTCGATTGCGACCTAATTCCCGCACCAAGTCTCGACTGGTGGTGCCCGAGACAAACGCCAAGATGATGTCGTGGTCAGGGATGTGCGGCAGCTCGGTGCGCTGTTTCGAGAAGCGTCGGGCATACTCCCGAAGAGTTTCTCCCGACTTCTGCTTGCACTTGCTTAGGTCCCACGAGTTCCCTGGCCGTATGTAGGTCCCTTTGAAGTTACCCTCGAAGACTCTGACCAGATCAACCCAGTTGTGGATCCGATTGGCAGGAAGTTCTTCGAGCCATCGACGGGCGGTGTCGGAGAGAAAAAGGGGTAGCTGTCTGATGATGGCTCGGTCATCGCCTCGAGCGCCACCTAGCTGACAGGCCAACCTGAAATCGGCCAGCCATAACTCTGGCTTGGTCTCTCCGTTGTACTTCGCGATGCTAGTCGGGGGTCGAAACGGATTGGGCAGGGGCGTGCTGCGGATCGCCCTGCTGAACACCCGTGGGCCTGGTGGCTCGGGGGCCACCCGGCCCTCGTCGCTGTCGTATCTTCCGCCGCGATGCACGCTATAACCGCGCTCTTCCGCGTCTCCGTGCCGGCGGCGCCTATTTTCTTTGATGTCGTGCCGCGCGTCGTGTCGACGTTGATTGTCGGCTGGGAGGATGAGTGCGGTCTTTCTACCTCGAGGGGGAGGTTGTTGATGGACTGACACCTCCTCTTCATTTAGTGGCTGTTCGTCGCGCTTCTCTGTGGCAGCTCCTCGTCGTCGAGACGCCGAACTTTCGGCTTGTTGAACCGCCGCCACCTGGAGCAATGTCTGTACTTCATCTCGAATGCGTCGGGCCTGGGAATTCGACGGCTCTGGCATGTTACGTAGCAGCATCGTCGCTGCCACTACATTCTGGCCTGCTCGAGGGAAACGGCTGACAGGTTGCTCCGCCTCTGCGTCGCCAACGATCTGTCGATGTACCTCTCGAGCGCGTCTGCGGACACTTCCGCCCGGCGGGTAGGGCAGGTCTTGTTCGAGGATTTGCTCGAGCAGGACGAGGCGCTCGCGGTCTTCGTCGAGCTTCGTCTTGAGCTCCCGCAGCTGCGCGAGTTGCGCGGTTCTATCTTCCTGAGGAAGAGGGTCGAGCCGTCCGTCGTTCCCAGGCGTCCTGGGGTCTTCTTGCGCCGCGGGGGCTCGACCACCCGCAGCAGCATCCCGTGTCTCGTCGGTGGTTTCTGCCGCCCCGTCGATGTGATAGCATTCCCTCGTAGGGTCATAGCTGTCTGTCTCGGAGTCGGAGTCCGGTTCGGCGGCGTAGAAACAC
>NW_018396397.1:238104-243531 GCF_000003195.3 Sorghum bicolor
CTCAACTTCTTCTTCGGGCTCCTCGAGTCCGACTTGCTGGACCTCCACCTCCTGGCTGCCTTCCTGGCCTTCGGGGTTCGCTTGGAGCTCGAAGGAAACTGCCACGTCCGGTGCACCTATTGCATGCTCGATGAATGAGAAAGTGCACATGCTACAGATAAATGCTTAATAGCACAAGCAACTCACTGGACACTCATTTACGGAACAAGAGTTATACTAACTCACAAGAATAAACAAGTTAACATAACCCAAAACCTATCATGGCACTAAAGCAGCAAGCAACATAAAACAAGTATGCTCAGTAAATAAATCATAAGTATAGATAGACAGGTCCAACAAACATGAGTAAGGACATCCTGGAAAGCTTAGGAAATTATCTACAACTCATCTTTAAACATGACAGCAAGATTCAAACATTAAACTAGTCATTTTAACAAAGTTCCAGGTTCTGTCCCAGAAAAACAGAGAACCCCTATTTCTGGAACCTAACTTGGAACAGCTGTAACTTTTAAACTACTTGGCCAAATGACCTCAAATTTGAACCACAGTTAGTTCAACAAGTTTAGAACAACTTTGTTTTATACAAGTTTCACAGAAAGTCAAATTATCATTAAGCAAAGTTAAATTATTCACTTGCTGTCCAGACAGCATTTAACCCTATAGTTAATTATTTAATGACATGATCAAAACACAAACTAAGCCAACCATAAGACTCATGGGCACAAACATATTACAAGGTCACCAGATCATCAGTTGAAAACCCCAAAACAATTACTTAACAAGGCATTTATTAATTAATTTTAGGTAAGGCATATTTACAAGATATTAGTTAAAGTGCTCAGAAAAATCTACAAAAATTACAGAGGCACAAGTATAACATCAGATCAACACCATAAAAATTTCAGGACCATTGCACATGCCAATTTAAAGATATGCATTTAACATGTATCAAGGCATTTATTTCATAAATTCATAAACATGACTCATATGGTGTCAAACAACAGATTTCAGATTATTTGCATCTTAGGAATACCATAAACAAGTTTACTACCAAAGTAGAACACCAGCATAAGCACCAATTATTTTATATGATTTAATTAAAGAAACAAGCCATATTTCAAACACAAATTACATATCACAACTGCAGTGCTCCAAAAATCATGAAATAATTATCAGAGCACTCTAATGCCATGCAAAGACCACTATAAAAATTTCAGAGCAAACTAATCAGTAAAACCAGAGATATGCATTTATCCATGAATAACAAGATTAAATCCTTAATAAATAATTTCTCAGAAAACATGATTCATTTTATATTTTTGTTAAATACTAGCCATCTCAAGAAACAACACAAAATTTGTTTCACAATTTTTGGATCTCAGAAATAGGAGATATGATTTTTGCAAGAAAGCCAAAAATCAGGATTTTGAATAAAAGAAAAGGAGGGAAAGAGAGAGTCGCTGACAGGGGGTCCCACCCGTCAGGCTCTTCTTCCTCGCGGCCGAGGTGATCTTCGCCGGCGATTTCTCCGCGACGGCGAGGTCTCCGGCCAAACCCAGGGCATCAACGTGATCCCCACACCCTAACGACTCGATTGACCCTACTTTTGCCACGGCGGAGCCACCGGAAGGGACTCACCGTCGGCAATGGCGGCTCGGCGGAGGTGCTCGGCGTTACGCCGGAGCCCTCAGGCCGGTAGAGCGTGACCTAAAGCCCTCTACAGCACCAGCAGACTAGGGCGAAGCTTCCTAGGTACACGGCTTGGCCTGGATCCCCGTGGAAAGCGCTGGCCACGGGAGCACCCAACTCCGGCGGAAGCACGGTGGCGCTGCGCACCGTGTCCGGCGACGGAGAACCCGGTAGAGCGTCCACCAGGTGGCGCAAAAGCTCGCTAAGGACCTAAGCTACCTCTAGGACCTAACCAAAGACGGTGAGAAGCCTCACAACGCTCGGCATTGAGTTCGCCGGAGAAGAGGGTCACGGCGGACCGATTTGGGGGAAGAAAGAAATGTCGGCTCACCGGTGGGTTTCTCGGCGAGTTAGAGGGTGGAGCTTGGAGAGCGGCTCACGGCGGAGCTTTGGGTGGAGTTTGGTGGACGGAAACGCAGAGAGGAGCGCACACGAGCTCGCCGGAGTGAGCTCGCGGCGGAGAGCTCGCTGCGGGCGAGGTTCAGGCGAGAGAGGGCGAGGCAGAGCGAAATGGACGCGTCCACGCGCTCGGGGCGTCGCCTTGGTGGTCATGCACGCGACGAGGGCTGACAGGCGGGGCCAGGAACGGCGTACGGGCGCCAAATGGCGACGGAGCGCTGCCGGCGGTCGGCCACGTCGACGAGGTCCAAGTCGATTCAGACAGTGCATCGACCGACTGACAGAGCGACTTCACCGGTGATTATCTCCCAAACCAGAGCGAATTAGGAGATGGCGTAGTTGACAAACTTGGAGTACTAGACGAGATCTACAACTTTGTCAACTAGAGCAAAGACTAGATCGGCCTGGATTGAAAGATATAGAGTTCCCAAAATCGATCACGCAAACTGCAAACCACCCGGGGACTTAGAAAATTTTCCAAGTGTGGAAAACAGCCCCAAAACTGCCTTGTGGGCCACTTTTGAGCTATTTGTGATCATTTTCATGAGATGGCCATAAAACAACTTTTGTTCCTTATAAAATTTGCTACAACTTTGCTGTAGGAAGTTTTGACATGCAAACATTTTATGAAACACTTTTTAAAAGCCTAAGCAAAAGAGGTTTCTAGGGCCTATTTGCATAAGTAAGACTTAAGTGATTATTTTGGAGAAGTGATCAACATGAACATTGTTCCCAAGATTAAGTTAAGCATAGATAAGCTATTTACCAAGGCATTAAGCACAAACACAAGCATTGTTCACTCAAACATAAGCATAGGAGGCCTATCTAAGCCATTTAAAACACATTTTTGCAAAGGATGACATGTCCCAAGATAGATGATGATCATGGATGCTTTGAATAAATGATGATGCTCATGCTATGCACATGCTTGATGCAACCATAACACTGGGGTGTTACAGCCTTCCCCCCTTACAAAAATCTCGTCCCGAGATTTGAAAGCTTACTGATTTTCGAAGAAGGTTTTGTAAACTTCTTTTAAATAATCCTCCGTCTCCCAAGTGGCATCTTCTTCCCCGTGGTTACTCCACAACACTTTGTAGAGCTTAACCACCCGATTACGCGTCTCCCGTTCCTTGCGATCAAGAATCGCTACGGGTTTCTCCTCATACACCAAGTCTGACTTCAACTTGATATCTCGAATTTCCACTCGTTCCTCCGGTACACGAAGGCACTTCTTCAATTGTGATACGTGGAAAACGGGGAAGATAGCTCGAAGCGCAACTGGGAGTTGAACTTTGTATGCCACATTCCCTTTCTTTTCGAGAATCCGATAAGGTCCCACATAGCGAGGTGCAAGCTTTCGCTTGACTCCGAACCTTTGTACACCCTTCATCGGAGACACCTTGATGTACACATGGTCACCAACTGAAAACTCAATCGGCTTCCTTCTCTTGTCAGCATAACTTTTCTGACGGGCTTGAGCAGCTTCCAAGTGTTGCTGGATAACACGGACTTTCTGCTCTGCTTCGTTCACGAAATCGATGCCGTAGTATCTTCGCTCTCCAGCTTCTACCCAATTCAACGGGGTTCGACACTTTCGACCGTACAAGGCTTCAAATGGAGCCATTTTGATACTCTCCTGATAACTGTTGTTGTAGGAGAACTCAGCTAATGGCAACCACTTGACCCAAGAACCTTTTGACGAGAGAGCACATGCCCTCAACATATCTTCAAGGATCTGGTTAACTCGTTCAGTTTGACCTGCTGTTTGGGGATGATAAGCAGAGCTGCGGACCAAGTGAGTACCAATCTGCTCATGAAGACATTCCCAAAAACGAGCAGTGAACTGTGGTCCACGATCAGATATGATTGTTCGAGGCACACCATACTGACGAACAATGTGCTCGAAATACAACTCCGCATACTGATGAGGACGATAATCAGTTCGGACTGGAATAAATCGAGCAACCTTGGTCAAACGATCTACCACCACCCAGATGGAGTCATAACCCTTAACAGAAGTTGGGAGTCCACTGATGAAATCCATGCTGACTTCTTCCCATTTCCAACCAGGAATTGACAAGGGTTGAAGCAAACCAGCTTTCATGTGAACAGCCTTCACACGACAACAAATGTCACAACGAGCGACAAAAGCCGCTATCTCCTTCTTCATCTTTGTCCACCAAAACAAAGGCTTCAGATCCTGATACATCTTGCTACTACCAGGATGGATAGACATTTTGGATGAATGAGCTTCAGATAAGATCTGATTTCGCAGCTCGCGGTCTTTTGGGACCACAAGTCGATCCTTGAACCAAAGTATTCCGTTTTCATCAACCCGGAAATGCTTGGTTTCCTCTTCTTTCATCTTTCTCTTGATATGGTAGATGCCTACATCTGTCTGCTGCAACTCGATGACTCGATTGCGAATGGTACTTTCCAGAGAAATCTGGTTGAGCACAAACGGATGCATAAGATGTGACAACAACGGATCTTCCACTTGGATTGAGTGACAGTGCGCTTTCCGACTCAAGGCATCCGCCACTACGTTTGCCTTGCCCGGATGATAGTGCACTTGGAGATTATAGTCTTTAATCAACTCAAGCCACCTTCGCTGCCGCATGTTCAGTTCAGGTTGAGTGAAGATATACTTGAGGCTCTTATGATCGGTGTAGATATTACACAGATTACCCAGCAGATAATGCCTCCAGATTTTCAAAGCATGAACAACTGCTGCCAATTCTAAGTCATGAGTGGGGTAATTGACCTCATGCTTTCGAAGTTGGCGCGAGGCATACGCGATAACGCGACCTTCCTGCATCAGCACATAGCCTAAACCAATACCTGATGCGTCACAAAAGACATCGAAAGGCTTCTCGATATCAGGTTGAGCTAGGACAGGAGCTGATGTCAACAGTGTCCTCAACTTGTGGAATGCCCCTTCACACTCAGGTGTCCACCCAAACTTTTCATCTTTCTGAAGTAGACGAGTCATAGGCTTGGATATCTTGGAGAACTCCGGAATAAATCGACGGTAATACCCAGCCAGACCGAGAAAACTCCAAACCTCGTGTACCGAAGTTGGAACTTTCCAATCCAGCACCTCTTGCACCTTAGCCGGATCCACCGATATGCCTTCTTCAGATAAGACATGGCCCAAGAAAGGTACTTTCTTTAGCCAAAACTCACATTTGCTAAACTTAGCATAAAGCTGATGTTCGCGCAAACGCGACAACACGACACGCAGATGCTCTGCATGCTCATCTTCATTGCAAGAATATACCAAGATATCATCCACCCTTCGGAGCAGAATCTTAACCACGCGTTGCCTAGAGATCA
>NW_018396397.1:243970-296224 GCF_000003195.3 Sorghum bicolor
TGCCCCTAGGAAGAGCAATAGAGTACCCCTTGCGAAAACCCGTCTTTGCCTGATTCTTCTTCATTGGAGGGCGGTATCGCTGGTTGGGGGTTGGAGCACGGAATGGTGGCCTTGCTGCCACTGGAGCCTTGGACTGAGATGATCCTGCCCCGGCCTCAAAAGCCCTCTTGCGAGTCTTGGTCGCAGTGTACACAGTGTTATAATTCTCTTGAGTAAGAGCATCACTGACAAACTCATTGAAAGTTGTACACCTAGTGCGGCCCATAGTCTTCAGCAATTTGGGACCCAAACCCCGCTTGAAACTAGCGATCTTTTTCGTCTCCGTGTTCACAAACTCAGGAGCATACCTAGACAAGTGATTGAAAGCATGCAAATACTCCTTCAGAGTCTTGTTGCCCTGAGTCAGCTGCATGAACTCGGTGTGCTTCATCTCCATAACACCCGGAGGAATGAAATGCCCTTTAAACGCCTCACGGAAAAGATTCCAATCAAGCACGGTGTTGGCTGGAAGAGCCTCCCGATACTGATTCCACCAGATGCCTGCCGGTCCTTGCAGTTGATGAGCTGCATACTCTGCCTTCAAACCTTCAGTCAACCGAAGTAGGCGAAACTTTTGTTCCACCGTATTCAGCCACTCTTCAGCTTGAAGGGGTTCTTCAGCTTCCCTGAAAGGTGGGGGCTTCGTATCCATGAAGTCCTTGAAGCTACTGTACTGGTTAGGAGCTGGCCCTTCCTGTGCATTACGGCCACCCTGATTTGCCATCCGATTGATGGTTTCAGTGAGCATCCTCTGATTTTCCACCATCATTTGCATCAGCTCAGCTGGATTTGGTAGTGGAGGAGGAGGTGGTGGGTTCATGTTTGCACGCTGTTCCGCACCTCGGGTGCCACGAGACATCTGAAAAGACACAGTCAGTGAGCATTGATGATGACAAGATTTGCCGTAGAAGAACTTATATTTATGCCTGAAAGTATTCGAGAGAATAGCTTTACAGAAAGGCACAACAATTCCATTCCACAAAACAACATCACCAATCCAACACATGACATAGATATCCGCAATACGCACCACAACGGAAAACATCGGCATAACATAACGATCATAAAGACTGCACATGGGGTCCATGAAGTTATTACACCCTTTCAGTACATGCCATGAGTCAAGGTCAAAGTTTCGGATTACAACATGGTTACAAAAGCACCACAACCGACTGGCATACAACAAAAGATCCTGGCAACAACTACTCACTACTCCCTACACTCCAGGCTCGTCGTCCGAGTCAGCGTCAAAGATCGCCTCTCCATCCTCGTCGCTAACCGGCTCAAGCTCCTCGTCCTCCACGTCCTCGTGTAAAGGTGGTGCAGCCGCTGCTGGTCCATCAACCTCCATACCATCATCATCGGCCACAATCACCTGAGGTCCCACCTCTGGATACACGGGTATAGGGCGAGGAATAGGGTGTAGCAAGTTGTTGAGACGGTGAATCTCCACAAGACCAGCCTCAATCTGACCCTGTAGATAGTTCTCCCGCTCAAGCGACTGAACTCGGTGCATCTCCCATGCTCGGCGCCTGTTCTCCGACACGCGGAGTGCAGTATCCCTCTCACGGGTGAGCTGCACCAAGCGCTCCTGCAAGGTCTCCCTCTCTCGAGCTAACTGGCTCATCTGATCCTGCTTATGATCTCTCTCCCTGATGGCCTTCACCCACTGCTGTCTACGGTACTCCGCTATGTCCTCCCAGTCATTGCGGTTCTTCTGGGTTTGCTCCAGGAGTCTAGCTTGCTTGCGAAACTTGCGAGCACGCTTTTTAGCCTTCCGCTGCATCTCCTGGGCCCTGTGAACAGCCACCATCACCTGTGCATAGGTGCCCTCTCGCTGACTGATCAGCTTGAGTACAGCCATCATAGCACTCATAGCAGGACTAGAGCTCTCAGCTCTCTCTCCTCTGCCTCGAACCAAAGCACAACCATCAGCCTGTTTCCACTCCGCAGCTGCTGGGTCAGCACTAGGAATGGAGGCCGCTGGTCCTCCTGTCAGCTCGTCACCACACCTCTGACAGATGTCGAGCAGGATAGTCTGGGCTGCAACCTGAGCTGCCTCCCAAGGAGTCTGCCCATCTGAACTGCACGTCCAGCCTGTCCATGCAGGCTTGTCCCCATGTGGAGGGACAACTCCCTGCACAGCAAACCACTGGATCCCTCCTGTGCTCTCCATCTCCCACCAAGAATACTGAGGTGGCTCAGTATACCCAACAGTCCGTAACACTCTCCAGAGCAGGGTAGGAGTGCCAAACTCGTGCAAGAAAGTGTCACTGGGACGAGGCGAAGCGGGTGCGTCCATCTGTGGAAAGGAATAGGAATGCCATGGGTAAAAGAGGATCAGTTGAAGCAACATTTTAATTATTTTAAAAAGGGACGACATTGTAAGGGAAGAAGCGGACAGAATGTATGTATGAATGCGACATGATGCATGCACGAACCGTACGTCCTCACAAACTGAGAAAATTAATATTCTAACGGATATACGGTGGCATACATTCGTCTCTCGATACGGTAACTATCGGTTTACACGTGCGCTGTTAGAGTACCTGCAGAAACTTCATTTCAGCCCAACAGTTCCCAATATATCACTCAAGAAAGCAGTAAACTAAGTGCTCATTGCTTGGACATGCCCAACATGCCCCAACAATGACACCACAACTACCCGAGAATTTAAATACTCCCCAATTAAGTTTCTTTCGTGGTTCCATGGTTTCGACATGTAACCACTCCAGAAAACCACCGCGAACACTCCCCTAGACCGCCGTTTGGACGATCATGCTCTCACAGCTCACACTTACCTGAGCGTAGGTGCGACGTTGCATAATTTAAATCTAGCGACATATGTGGCTAATTCACATATGAAGGCTACCTCCACCATTAGACCACAGGGTAGCATAGTGCGGTCATCACACATCCATACCTGAGTACTGCCGAAGATGCATAAATAAAACCCCCCAAGTTAGTACTTAAATAGCCACCTAGAGTCCTTATATGGGCAAGGAGGATTCGACCACTGGCAGAACTTAGTTATTTGTTTTACACCATTTTATTTAAAAATTCTTTTGTTTTAAATACGCAAACGCTGCATTTATAATGCTGAACTTGCTCCGATACCAGCTGTCACAGAACCGACCAAATTATAAGAGTTCAAGTGCAGAAACGATCGTCAAGCAATCACGTTTCTAGACTTGAGCCCATATAATCCCGGTAGTCAATCGAAATCACGAAGGACTTCAAACCAACTCGCAACAAACCAAGATCGTAATAGTTCAACATAAACACAACGATTGTTACATAGTCATTCGTTGCCGTCGAAGCGGCACCACATCGGAGTATTAAGTTATTACAACACATGTTCGAAGTAGCGGAAGCAAAATAAGTACACACACTTGTTCAAAGTTCAGTTCACAAGTTTGTTACTGCCAGAGTCTAGGTCATCCTTCCAAAAGCATCATAGACGAGAAGATTAGAGAACCGTGCCCAACGGTTAGTCCTCATCCCCAGCGGGATGGAGACAGGTCTTGCAGAAACCGTCATAGAAGATATCATCTGCAACAGATGGGAGTAAACCCTGAGTACGAGGATGTACTCAGCTAGACTTACCCGTCTAGGAAAACATAAAAGACACCAAGGATCATGCAAGGCTGAATTTTTAAGTGGAGCTGGTTGACTCACCTTTTGCCAAAAGCTTAACTTACAACTAAATCATTTTAAGAGCATCAAATTTATTTATCATCAGCCTACCACTAGATTAGCACCTGTACTACAACACATCATTTGATTATTACAAACAATAGTAACCATATCAATTTTCATCATATATTCTTCTTGCTATCAGCATTATCATGAACCAAGTTCATTAGTGAATGCTACGTTTGCCGCTGCTCTGTCAAGTTCTCACTAACCGGGAGAGACGGCGATTCGAATCGAATTCCTATCCAGCTGGAGGTTTATTCCTAGCACTCACCCAAACATCCCCTGCCGGAGAGCCAAAGGGTCACCTTTGGTACGACTCAGAAATCGCGGCTCCGATCAGCGCCGCACTCCCAGGGCTACCACTCTGCCAGGGAGGTCAGGAATTTTAACTCACCTGCCTTTGGACTTACGCCAATGGTCCCCCGCACACCGCACTTCCTCCGGTAGTGCGCACTTTATACTTGCCGGTCTTCCGGCCTGAGTCATACTACTCGGCTTCGCGGTCGGAACGAGTTATCCGGCCAACTAAGTGTCAGGCATGCGTTCAACATGACAAGAGGACGTACAACGATCGGTCCTTAGCTGCCACAGACGGAGTTACTACACACTTGCAAAACTCCGCCCGGCTTAAGTCAAATTAACCAGGTTCCATCCACGATAGCACATATAGACCATCGCGACCCGACACAACCCTATATCGCGCGGATGACAGGATATCACCCGACTTCTACCGATTAAAGCATAGCTAAGCTGCTACTCGAACCTAACTCTACAACCAGGGAGGGTAAGTTATCTGGACAAGGATAGAGTAGAATGCAGCAACAGTTTCATCACAACTCCTATACGTAATGCAGCAATAGATATAACGTATTAAGTAAACTTTCGAAAATAGAGGAGGCTTAAAATGCTCCGGGGCTTGCCTTTCACGAACGATGCCGGCTCGTGACTCGGGCACTCAACTTCTTCTTCGGGCTCCTCGAGTCCGGCTTGCTGGACCTCCACCTCCTGGCTTCCTTCCTGGCCTTCGGGGTTCGCTTGGAGCTCGAAGGAAACTGCCACGTCCGGTGCACCTATTGCATGCTCGATGAATGAGAAGGTGCATATGCTACAGATGAATGCTTAATAACACAAGCACTCACTGGAAACTCATTTACGGAACAAGAGTTATACTAACTCACAAGAATAAACAAGTTAACATAACCCAAAACCTATCATGGCACTAAAGCAGCAAGCAACATAAAACAAGTATGCTCAGTAAATAAATCATAAGTATAGATAGACAGGTCCAACAAACATGAGTAAGGACATTCTGAAAAGCTTAGGAAATTATCTACAACTCATCTTTAAACATGACAGCAAGATTCAAACATTAAACTAGTCATTTTAACAAAGTTCCAGGTTCTGTCCCAGAAAAACAGAGAACCCCTATTTCTGGAACCTAACTTGGAACAGCTGTAACTTTTAAACTACTTGGCCAAATGACCTCAAATTTGAACCACAGTTAGTTCAACAAGTTTAGAACAACTTTGTTTTATACAAGTTTCACAGAAAGTCAAATTATCATTAAGCAAAGTTAAATTATTCACTTGCTGTCCAGACAGCATTTAACCCTATAGTTAATTATTTAATGACATGATCAAAACACAAACTAAGCCAACCATAAGACTCATGGGCACAAACATATTACAAGGTCACCAGATCATCAGTTGAAAACCCCAAAACAATTACTTAACAAGGCATTTATTAATTAATTTTAGGTAAGGCATATTTACAAGATATTAGTTAAAGTGCTCAGAAAAATCTACAAAACTTACAGAGGCACAAGTATAACATCAGATCAACACCATAAAAATTTCAGGACCATTGCACATGCCAATTTAAAGATATGCATTTAACATGTATCAAGGCATTTATTTCATAAATTCATAAACATGACTCATATGGTGTCAAACAACAGATTTCAGATTATTTGCATCTTAGGAATACCATAAACAAGTTTACTACCAAAGTAGAACACCAGCATAAGCACCAATTATTTTATATGATTTAATTAAAGAAACAAGCCATATTTCAAACACAAATTACATATCACAACTGCAGTGCTCCAAAAATCATGAAATAATTATCAGAACACTCTAATGCCATGCAAAGACCACTATAAAAATTTCAGAGCAAACTAATCAGTAAAACCAGAGATATGCATTTATCCATGAATAACAAGATTAAATCCTTAATAAATAATTTCTCAGAAAACATGATTCATTTTATATTTTTGTTAAATACTAGCCATCTCAAGAAACAACACAAAATTTGTTTCACAATTTTTGGATCTCAGAAACAGGAGATATGATTTTTGCAAGAAAGCCAAAAATCAGGATTTTGAATAAAAGAAAAGGAGGGAAAGAGAGAGTCGCTGACAGGGGGTCCCACCCGTCAGGCTCTTCTTCCTCGCGGCCGAGGTGATCTTCGCCGGCGATTTCTCCGCGACGGCGAGGTCTCCGGCCAAACCCAGGGCATCAACGTGATCCCCACACCCTAACGACTCGATTGACCCCACTTTTGCCACGGCGGAGCCACCGGAAGGGACTCACCGTCGGCAATGGCGGCTCGGCGGAGGTGCTCGGCGTTACGCCGGAGCCCTCAGGTCGGTAGAGCGTGACCTAAAGCCCTCTACAGCACCAGCAGACTAAGGCGAAGCTCCCTAGGTACACGGCTTGGCCTGGATCCCCGTGGAAAGCGCTGGCCACGGGAGCACCCAACTCCGGCGGAAGCACGGCGGCGCTGCACACCGTGTCCGGCGACGGAGAACCCGGTAGAGCGTCCACCAGGTGGCGCAAAAGCTCGCTAAGGACCTAAGCTACCTCTAGGACCTAACCAAAGACGATGAGAAGCCTCACAACGCTCGGCATTGAGTTCGCCGGAGAAGAGGGTCACGGCGGACCGATTTGGGGGAAGAAAGAAATGTCGGCTCACCGGTGGGTTTCTCGGCGAGTTAGAGGGTGGAGCTTGGAGAGCGGCTCACGGCGGAGCTTTGGGTGGAGTTTGGTGGACGGAAACGCAGAGAGGAGCGCACACGAGCTCGCCGGAGTGAGCTCGCGGCGGAGAGCTCGCTGCGGGCGAGGTTCAGGCGAGAGAGGGCGAGGCAGAGCGAAATGGACGCGTCCACGCGCTCGGGGCGTCGCCGTGGTGGTCATGCACGCGACGAGGGCTGACAGGCGGGGCCAGGAACGGCGTACGGGCGCCAAATGGCGACGGAGCGCTGCCGGCGGTCGGCCACGTCGACGAGGTCCAAGTCGATTCAGACAGTGCATCGACCGACTGACAGAGCGACTTCACCGGTGATTATCTCCCAAACCAGAGCGAATTAGGAGATGGCGTAGTTGACAAACTTGGAGTACTAGACGAGATCTACAACTTTGTCAACTAGAGCAAAGACTAGATCGGCCTGGATTGAAAGATATAGAGTTCCCAAAATTGATCACGCAAACTGCAAACCACCCGGGGACTTAGAAAATTTTCCAAGTGTGGAAAACAGCCCCAAAACTGCCTTGTGGGCCACTTTTGAGCTATTTGTGTTCATTTTCATGAGATGGCCATAAAACAACTTTTGTTCCTTACAAAATTTGCTACAACTTTGCTGTAGGAAGTTTTGACATGCAAACATTTTATGAAACACTTTTTAAAAGCCTAAGCAAAAGAGGTTTCTAGGGCCTATTTGCATAAGTAAGACTTAAGTGATTATTTTGGAGAAGTGATCAACATGAACATTGCTCCCAAGAATAAGTTAAGCATAGATAAGCTATTTACCAAGGCATTAAGCACAAACACAAGCATTGTTCACTCAAACATAAGCATAGGAGGCCTATCTAAGCCATTTAAAACACATTTTTGCAAAGGATGCCATGTCCCAAGATAGATGATGATCATGGATGCTTTGAATAAATGATGATGCCCATGCTATGCACATGTTTGATGCAACCATAACACTGGGGTGTTACAAAGGAGTTCCATCGGGTGCATCCAAATTGATTTCCAAGCATATGGTATGTTCCATGCAAACCGTGCACCTATCTTGCATCAAGATTAGCACTATCTCCAAACAGACCGAACCGAGCTTCCACTTGAGCCTCTTCATCTAGGAATACAAACAGGTGTGTCAAAAATGGTTTCTTAGACTATGGTGCATTAGGCACAATATATGCACCTATCTTGCCCAGAAACTAACATTGTCTCCAATCAGACCGAAGCGAGATTCCATATGACACACGTCATCTAGGAGTTCCGTTGGGTGCGTCCAAATTGATTTCTTAACATATGCTACGTTCCATGCAAACTGTGCAACTATCTTGCATCAAGATTAGCACTATATTTGAATAGACCAAATCAAGCCTCCACTTGAGCCTCTTCAACTACGAGTACCATTGGGTGCGTCTAAAATGGTTTCTTAGCCTATGGTGCATTAGGCGTAAACCGTGCACATATCTTCTACCAAAACTAACACTATCTCTAAACGAACTGAAGCAAGATTCCATATGACACACATCATCAAGGAGTTATATCAGGTGCGTCCTAATTGATTTCTAAGCATATCGTATGTTCCATGCAAAACAGTGCATCTATCTTGCATCAAGATTAGCACTATCTCCAAACAGACCAAAGCGAGCTTTCACTTGAGCCCTTTGACCTAGGAGTACCATCGTGTGCGTCCAAAATTGTTTCTTATCCTATGGTGCATTAGGTGCAATCCGGTTACCTATCTTGCACCGAAACTAACAATGTCTCTAAACAGACTGAAGTGAGATTCCATATGACACATGTCATCTAGGAGTACCATTTGGTGTGTCCAAATTGATTTCTTAGCATATGGCATGTTCCATGCAAATCGTGCACCTATCTTATATCTAGATTAGCACTATATCTAAACAAACCGAACCAAGCCTCCACTTGAGCCTCTTCACCTAGGAGTACCAACAGGTGCCTCCAAAATGGTTTCTTAGACTTTGGTGCATTAGGCGCAAACCAAGAACATATCTTGCACCAAAACTAATACTGTCTCTAAGCACACCAAAGCGAGATTCCATATGACACACGTCATCAAGGAGTTATATCGGGCGTGTCCAAATTAATTTCTAAGCATATGGTACGTTCCATACAGACCGTGCATCTATCTTGCGTCAAGATTAGCACTGTCTCCAAATAGACCAAACCGAGCTTTCACTTGAGCCTTTTACCTAGGAGTACCATCGGGTGCGTCCAAAATGGTTTCTTAGCCTATGCTGCATTATGTGCAAACCTGGCACCTATCTTGCACTGAAACTAACACTGTCTCCAAACAGACCAAAGCAAGATTTTGTATGACACACGTCATCTAGGAGTTCCATCATGTGTGTCCAGATTGATTTCTAAGCATTTGGTATGTTGCATGCAAACTGTGCACCTATCTTGTATCAAAATTAGCACTATCTCCAAACAGACCGAACCGAGCATCCACTTGATCCCCTTCACCTAGGAGTACCAACAAGTGCGTCCAAAATGGTTTCTTAGACTATGGTGCATTAGGTGCAAACTATGCACCTATCTTGCACTGAAACTAACAATGTCTCCAAATGGACCGAAGCGAGATTCCATATGACACACGTCATCAAGGAGTTCCATCGGGTGTATCCAAATTGATTTCCAAGCATATGGTATGTTCCATGCAAACCATGCACCTACCTTGCATAAGGATTAGCACTATCTCCAAACTGACCAAACCAAGCTTCCACTTGAGCCTCTTCACCCAGGAGTACCAAATAGTGCTTCCAAAATGGTTTCTTAGACTATGGTGCATTAGGAGCAAACCATGCACATATCTTGCACTGAAACTAACACTGTTTCTAAATAGACCAAAGTGAGATTCCATATGACACACGTCATCAAGGGGTTCCATCGGGTGCATCCAAATTTAGTTCCAAGCATATGGTATGTTCCATGCAAACCGTGCACCAAGCACTTATCTTGCATGAAGATTAGCACTATCTCCAAACTGACCGAACCGAGCTTCCACTTGAGCCTCTTCATCTAGGAGTACAAACAGGTGTGTCAAAAATGGTTTCTTAGACTATGGTGCATTAGGCACAAATTATGCACCTATCTTGCACCGAAACTAACATTGTCTCCAAACAGACCGAAGCGAGATTCCATATGAAACAAGTCATCTAGGAGTTCTATTGGGTGCGTCCGAATTGATTTTCTAAGTATATGGTATGTTCCTTGCAAATCATACACGTATCTTGCATCAAGATTAGCACTATCTCCAAACAGATCAAACCGAGCTTCCACTTGAGCCTCTTCACCGAAGTATCAACAAGTGCTTCCAAAATGGTTTCTTAGACTATGGTGCATTAGGCGCAAACCATGCACATATCTTGCACCAAAACTAACATGTTTCTAAATGGACCAAAGTGAGATTCCATATGACACACGTCATCAAGGAGTTCCAACGGATGCTTCCAAATTGATTTCTAAGCATATGGTATGTTCCATGCAAACCGTGCACCTATCTTGCATCAAGATTAGCACTATCTCCAAACAGACTGAACCGAGCTTCCACTTGAGCCTCTTCATCTAGGAATACAAACAGGTGTGTCAAAAATGGTTTCTTAGACTATGGTGCATTAGGCACAATATATGCACCTATCTTGTCCCGAAACTAACATTGTCTCCAATCAGACCGAAGCGAGATTCCATATGACACACGTCATCTAGGAGTTCCGTTGGGTGCGTCCAAATTGATTTCTTAACATATGCTACGTTCCATGCAAACTGTGCAACTATCTTGCATCAAGATTAGCACTATATTCGAATAGACCAAATCAAGCCTCCACTTGAGCCTCTTCAACTACGAGTACCATCGGGTGCGTCTAAAATGGTTTCTTAGCCTATGGTGCATTAGGCGTAAACCGTGCACATATCTTCTACCAAAACTAACACTATCTCTAAACGAACTGAAGCAAGATTCCATATGACACACATCATCAAGGAGTTATATCAGGTGCGTCCTAATTGATTTCTGAGCATATCGTATGTTCCATGCAAAACCGTGCATCTATCTTGCATCAAGATTAGCACTATCTCCAAACAAACCAAAGCGAGCTTTCACTTGAGCCCTTTGGCCTAGGAGTACCATCGTGTGCGTCCAAAATGGTTTCTTATCCTATGGTGCATTAGGTGCAAACCGGTTACCTATCTTGCACCGAAACTAACAATGTCTCTAAACGGACTGAAGTGAGATTCCATATGACACATGTCATCTAGGAGTTCCATTTGGTGTGTCCAAATTGATTTCTTAGCATATGGTATGTTCCATGCAAATCGTGCACCTATCTTGCATCTAGATTAGCACTATATCTAAACAAACCGAACCAAGCCTCCACTTGAGCCTCTTCACCTAGGAGTACCAACAGGTGCCTCCAAAATGGTTTCTTAGACTTTGGTGCATTAGGCGCAAACCAAGAACATATCTTGCACCAAAACTAATACTGTCTCTAAGCACACCAAAGCGTGATTCCATATGACACACGTCATCAAGGAGTTCTATCGGGTGTGTCCAAATTAATTTATAAGCATATGGTACGTTCCGTACAGACAGTGCATCTATCTTGCATCAAGATTAGCACTGTCTCCAAATAGACCAAATCGAGCTTTCACTTGAGCCTTTTACCTAGGAGTACCATCGGGTGCGTCCAAAATGGTTTCTTAGCCTATGCTTCATTATATGCAAACCTGGCACCTATCTTGCACCGAAACTAACACTATCTCCAAACAGACCAAAGCAAGATTTTGTATGACACACGTCATCTAGGAGTTCCATCATGTGCGTCCACATTGATTTCTAAGCATTTGGTATGTTGCATGCAAACTGTGCACCTATCTTGCATCAAGATTAGCACTATCTCCAAACAGACCGAACCGAGCATCCACTTGATCTCCTTCACCTAGGAGTACCAACAAGTGCGTCCAAAATGGTTTCTTAGACTATGGTGCATTAGGTGCAAACTATGCACCTATCTTGCACTGAAACTAACAATGTCTCCAAATGGACCGAAGCGAGATTCCATATGACACACGTCATCAAGGAGTTCCATCGGGTGTATCCAAATTGATTTCCAAGCATATGGTATGTTCCATGCAAACCATGCACCTACCTTGCATAAGGATTAGCACTATCTCCAAACTGACCGAACCAAGCTTCCACTTGAGCCTCTTCACCCAGGAGTACCAAATAGTGCGTCCAAAATGGTTTCTTAGACTATGGTGCATTAGGCGCAAACCATGCACATATCTTGCACTGAAACTAGCACTGTTTCTAAACAGACCAAAGTGAGATTTCATATGACACACGTCATGAAGGAGTTCCATAGGGTGCATCCAAATTCATTTCCAAGCATATGGTATGTTCCATGCAAACCGTGCACCAAGCACCTATCTTGCATGAAGATTAGCACTATCTCCAAACTGACCGAACCGAGCTTCCACTTGAGCCTCTTCATCTAGGAGTACAAACAGGTGTGTCAAAAATGGTTTCTTAGACTATGGTGCATTAGGCACAAACTATGCACCTATCTTGCACAGAAACTAACATTGTCTCCAAACAGACCGAAGCGAGATTCCATATGAAACAAGTCATCTAGGAGTTCCATTGGGAGCGTCCGAATTGATTTTCTAAGTATATGGTATGTTCCTTGCAAATCATACACGTATCTTGCATCAAGATTAGCACTATCTCCAAACAGATCAAACCGAGCTTCCACTTGAGCCTCTTCACCGAAGTACCAATAGGTGCTTCCAAAATGGTTTCTTAGACTATGGTGCATTAGGCGCAAACCATGCACCTATCTTGCACCAAAACTAACACTGTTTCTAAACAGACCAAAGTGAGATTCCATATGACACACGTCATCAAGGAGTTCCAACGGATGCATCCAAATTGATTTCCAAGCATATGGTATGTTCCATGCAAACCGTGCACCTATCTTGCATGAAGATTAGCACTATCTCCAACAGACCGAACCGAGCTTCCACTTAAGCCTCTTCATCTAGGAGTACAAACAGGTGTGTCAAAAATGGTTTCTTAGACTATGGTGCATTAGGCACAAACTATGCACCTATCTTGCACCAAAACTAACATTGTCTCCAAACAGACCGAAGCGAGATTCCATATGACACACGTCATCTACGAGTTCCATTGGGTGCGTCCAAATTGATTTCTTAACATATGGTACGTTCCATGTGAACTGTGGAACTATCTTGCATCAAGATTAGCACTATATTCGAATAGACCAAATCAAGCCTCCACTTGAGCCTCTTCAACTACGAGTACCATCGGGTGCGTCTAAAATGGTTTCTTAGCCTATGGTGCATTAGGCGTAAACCGTGCACATATCTTCTACCAAAACGAACACTATCTCTAAACGAACGGAAGCAAGATTCCATATGACACACATCATCAAGGAGTTATATCAGGTGCGTCCTAATTGATTTCTGAGCATATTGTATGTTCCATGCAAAACCGTGCATCTATCTTGCATCAAGATTAGCACTATCTCCAAACAAACCAAAGCGAGCTTTCACTTGAGCCCTTTGACCTAGGAGTACCATCGTGTGCGTCCAAAATGGTTTCTTATCCTATTGTGCATTAGGTGCAAACCGGTTACCTATCTTGCACCGAAACTGACAATGTCTCTAAACAGACTAAATTGAGATTCCATATGACACATGTCATCTAGGAGTTCCATTTGGTGTGTCCAAATTGATTTCTTAGCATATGGTATGTTCCATGCAAATCGTGCACCTATCTTGCATCTAGATTAGCACTATATCTAAACAGACCGAACCAAGCCTCCACTTGAGCCTCTTCACCTAGGAGTACCAACAGGTGCCTCCAAAATGGTTTCTTAGACTTTGGTGTATTAGGCGCAAACCAAGAACATATCTTGCACCAAAACTAATATTGTCTCTAAGCACACCAAAGCGAGATTCCGTATGACACACGTCATCAAGGAGTTCTATCGGGTGTGTCCAAATTAATTGCTAAGCATATGGTACGTTCCATACAGACCGTGCATCTATCTTGCATCAAGATTAGCACTGTCTCCAAATAGACCAAATCGAGCTTTCACTTGAGCCTTTTACCTAGGAGTACCATCGGGTGCATCCAAAATGATTTCTTAGCCTATGCTGCATTATGTGCAAACCTGGCACCTATCTTGTACCGAAACTAACACTGTCTCCAAACAGACCAAAGCAAGATTTTGTATGACACACGTCATCTAGGAGTTCCATCATGTGCGTCCAGATTGATTTCTAAGCATTTGGTATGTTGCATGCAAACTGTGCACCTATCTTGCATCAAGATTAGCACTATCTCCAAACAGACCGAACCGAGCATCCACTTGATCCTCTTCACCTAGGAGTACCAACAATTGCGTCCAAAATGGTTTCTTAGACTATGGTGCATTAGGTGCAAACTATGCACCTATCTTGCACTGAAACAACAATGTCTCCAAATGGACCGAAGCGAGATTCCATATGACACACGTCATCAAGGAGTTCCATCGAGTGTATCCAAATTGATTTCCAAGCATATGGTATGTTCCATGCAAACCATGCACCTACCTTGCATAAGGATTAACACTATATCCAAACTGACCGAACCAAGCTTCCACTTGAGCCTCTTCACCCAGGAGTACCAAATAGTGCGTCCAAAATGGTTTCTGAGACTATGGTGCATTAGGCGCAAACCATGCTCATATCTTGCACTGAAACTAACACTGTTTCAAAACAGACCAAAGTGAGTTTCCATATGACACACGTCATCAAGGAGTTCCATCGGGTGCATCCAAATTGATTTCCAAGCATATGGAAGGTTCCATGCAAACCGTGCACCGTGCACCTATCTTGCATGAAGATTAGCACTATCTCCAAACAGACCGAACCGAGCTTCCACTTGAGCCTCTTCATCTAGGAGTACAAACAGGTGTGTCAAAAATGGTTTCTTAGACTATGGTGCATTAGGCACAAACTAAGCACCTATCTTGCACCAAAACTAACATTGTCTCCAAACAGACCGAAGCGAGATTCCATATGAAACACGTCATCTAGGAGTTCCATTGGGTGCGTCCGAATTGATTTTCTAAGCATATGGTATGTTCCTTGCAAATCATACACGTATCTTGCATCAAGGTTAGCACTATCTCCAAACAGATCAAACCGAGCTTCCACTTGAGCCTCTTCACTGAAGTACCAACAGGTGCTTCCAAAATGGTTTCTTAGACTATGGTGAGATTCCATATGACACATGTCATCTAGGAGTTCCATTTGGTGTGTCCAAATTGATTTCTTAGCATATGGTATGTTCCATGCAAATCGTGCACCTATCTTGCATCTAGATTAGCACTATCTCTAAACAGACCGAACGAAGCCTCCACTTGAGCCTCTTCACCTAGGAGTACCAACAGGTGCCTCCAAAATGGTTTCTTAGACTTTGGTGCATTAGGCGCAAACCAAGCACATATCTTGCACCAAAACTAATACTGTCTCTAAGCACACCAAAGCGAGATTCCATATGACACACGTCATCAAGGAGTTCTATCGGGTGTGTCCAAATTAATTTCTAAGCATATGGTACGTTCCATACAGACAGTGCATCTATCTTGCATCAAGATTAGCACCGTCTCCAAATAGACCAAACCGAGCTTTCACTTGGGCCTTTTACCTAGGAGTACCATCGGGTGCGTCCAAAATGGTTGCTTAGCCTATGCTGCATTATGTGCAAACCTGGCACCTATCTTGCACCGAAACTAACACTGTCTCCAAACAGACCAAAGCAAGATTTTGTATGACACACGTCATCTAGGAGTTCCATCATGTGCGTTCAGATTGATTTCTAAGCATTTGGTATGTTGCATGCAAACTGTGCACCTATCTTGCATCAAGATTAGCACTATCTCCAAACAGACCGAACCGAGCATCCACTTGATCCCCTTCACCTAGGAGTACCAACAAGTGCGTCCAAAATGGTTTCTTAGACTATGGTGCATTAGGTGCAAACTATGCACCTATCTTGCACTGAAACTAGCACTGTTTCTAAACATACCAAAGTGAGATTCCATATGACACACGTGATGAAGGAGTTCCATCGGGTGCATCCAAATTCATTTCCAAGCATATGGTATGTTCCATGCAAACCGTGCACCAAGCACCTATCTTGCATGAAGATTAGCACTATCTCCAAACTGACCGAACCGAGCTTCCAATTGAGCCTCTTCATCTAGGAGTACAAACAGGTGTGTCAAAAATGGTTTCTTAGACTATGGTGCATTAGGCACAAACTATGCACCTATCTTGCACTGAAACTAACGTTGTCTCCAAACAGACCGAAGCGAGATTCCATATGAAACAAGTCATCTAGGAGTTCCATTGGGTGCGTCCGAATTGATTTTCTAAGTATATGGTATGTTCCTTGCAAATCATACACGTATCTTGCATCAAGATGAGCACTATCTCCAAACAGATCAAACGGAGCTTCCACTTGAGCCTCTTCACCAAAGTACCAATAGGTGCTTCCAAAATGGTTTCTTAGACTATGGTGCATTAGGCGCAAACCATGCACATATCTTGCACCAAAACTAACACTGTTTCTAAACAGACCAACTAACACTGTTTCTAAACAGACCAAAGTGAGATTCCATATGACACACGTCATCAAGGAGTTCCAACGGATGCATCCAAATTGATTTCCAAGCATATGGTATGTTCCATGCAAACCGTGCACCTATCTTGCATAAAGATTAGCACTATCTCCAAACAGACCGAACCGAGCTTCCACTTGAGCCTCTTCATCTAGGAGTACAAACAGGTGTGTCAAAAATGGTTTCTTAGACTATGGTGCATTAGGCACAAACTATGCACCTATCTTGCACCGAAACTAACATTGTCTCCAAACAGACCGAAGCGAGATTCCATATGAAACACGTCATCTAGGAGTTCCATTGGGTGCGTCCGAATTGATTTTCTAAGCATATGGTATGTTCCTTGCAAATCATACACGTATCTTGCATCAAGATTAGCACTATCTCCAAACATATCAAACCGAGCTTCCACTTGAGCCTCTTCACTGAAGTACCAACAGGTGCTTCCAAAATGGTTTATTAGACTATGGTGCATTAGGTGCAAACCATGCACATATCTTGCACCAAAACTAACACTGTTTCTAAACAGACCAAAGTGAGATTCCATATGACACACGTCATCAAGGAGTTCTAACGGATGCATCCAAATTGATTTCCGAGCATATGGTATGTTCCATGCAAACCGTGCACCTATCTTGCATCAAGATTAGCACTATCTCCAAACAGACCGAACCGAGCTTCCACTTGAGCCTCTTCATCTAGGAGTACAAACAGGTGTGTCAAAAATGGTTTCTTAGACTATGGTACATTAGGCACAAACTATGCACCTACCTTGCACCGAAACTAACATTGTCTTCAAACAGACCGAAGCGAGATTCCGTATGACACACGTCATCTAGGAGTTCCATTGGGTGCGTCCAAATTGATTTCTTAACATATGGTACGTTCCATGCAAACTATGCAACTATCTTGCATCAAGATTAGCACTATAGCTGAATAGACCAAATCAAGCCTCTACTTGAGCCTCTTCAACTACGAGGACCATCGGGTGCGTCTAAAATGGTTTCTTAGCCTATGGTGCATTAGGCGTAAACCGTGCACATATCTTCTACCAAAACTAACACTATCTCTAAACGAACTGAAGCAAGATTCCATGACACACATCATCAAGGAGTTATATCATTTGCGACCTAATTGATTTCTGAGCATATCGTATGTTCCATGCAAAACCGTGCATCTATCTTGCATCAAGATTATCACTATCTCCAAACAGACCAAAGCGAGCTTTCACTTGAGCCCTTTGACCTAGGAGTACCATCGTGTGTGATGTGAACCCACTAGGGTTTTCGCCTGATCTTTCGATGAGAGGCGCTGGATAACTCGATTAGTGAATGGAGATGACGTTCACGGCCCGACTACAGCCCTCAAGACCGCGCCTTAGCAACCGATACACCGCCTCCAATGGCTGTCACGATCTTGTGGAGCGCAACACCCGGCCACTAGGGCACTCGTCCTGCAAGCAATCGAAGAACCAGCAAGAACAAGTAGAACAAGTACTAAATTACTAGATGTAAATGAAGGTTTCAAACTCAATCTCTAATGAAGTGGGGTTTCGAAAACAAGAAGACGGGCGGCTGGATCAGCACGCGCGTTTACAAGCAACTAGCGAAGGCTAAACTTTATCTAATCAAAACCCAGTTGTTCATGGCGGCTCTAGATGTAAATAAATAGAGGGGAGGACGACCAAAGGGGTGCTAGAGTCGTCCTCCAACCCTAGGATGCGTCCCTAATGGACTCAACTTGATACATGGGCCATTGGTCCAAAATAGGGTGACGCAGCACCAAAACAGAAAAAGGTGTCGGCACAAAATCAAGGACTGCGCCCGACTCATAAGCTGCATAGATATGTGGTTGGACCCATTGGAAAGTAGACTTCATGAGCTTTCCAACAAGTATAGGAACGTCCCAGTTGGAGTCCATATGACGCCGTGGTGATCCATACAAGTTAGAGTTATTTTCCAGTCCGAATCCAACTCCCAAAACATGTTGGGTTTGGACTCTTTGTTTCCTTGCTTTAGAAGCGACGTGGTAACTTGATAGAGGATGTTGTGGAGGCCTGGACCTGATCTCCAATCACCTTTGTTAAGTTATCACTCTTCCCATATGCAATCAGCCCTTGAAGTTGGTGTTGCCTCAAATTCCGAATGCAGTTGAACCTTCCCTTGCTGATCTTGTCCATTATTCCTGAGCAACACGAAAGTGCACGTGTCTCCATTGTCTAAATATGATTGACAAGAGTTTAAAACTGAACTTACTTGAAGGTTGAGTTGACGGGCACGAGCATGAGTAAGAGGACCAACTGGTGTAGGTGCGGATATATCGATGGTGTTGATGTCCTCATCATCCTCCCTTTCTTGGATTTGAGTCGTCCTCGACTCAAGCTCATGTTCCTCACCCAAATATGGTTTCAAATCAGCAAGTATGTCCTCCGTCTTCTTTGCTCCAAAATGTCCCATCAAACCTCCTCCATGAGCTTCCTGTAACAACAACAAACGAACAGAGCTAGCTGGAATGCATAGCTTGTTAGCTCTAAACACAAACCCATCACTAACGATGAATTTGTTCCATCTTTTTCCATCTTTACAATGCAGCAACACTTCATTAAAATCAGCATCATGAACATATTGGTCTTTGATCGTTTCTAATCCAAAAATCTTGTAATCAAGTTGATTTAGCAAAGTATATCTCCTTGACAAAGCATCAACAATGATATTCTCCTTCCCTTTCTTGTGCTTAATAACATAAGGAAAGGATTCAATAAATTCTACCCACTTAGCATGTCTGCGATTTAGTTTTCCTTGACTACGAATATGTTTTAAAGATTCATGATCAGAATGAATAACAAACTCTTTGGGCCACAAATAATGTTGCCATGTTTCTAAAGTTCGGACAAGAGCATACAATTCTTTATCATAAGTTGAATAGTTCAGAACAGGCCCACTCAATTTCTCACTAAAATATGCAACAGGTTTACCCTCTTGTAGCAAAATACCTCCCAAACCAATCCCACTAGCATCACACTCAAGCTTAAAAGTCTTATTAAAATCAGGAAGCTGTAGGAGAGGTGCATGTGTTAACTTATCTTTTAACATGTTGAAGGAATTCTCTTGTACTTTGCTCCACACAAAAGGCACTCCCTTCTTTGTAAGCTCATTCAATGGTGCAGCAATGGTGCTGAAATCCTTCACAAAACGGCGATAAAACCCAGCAAGTCCTAAGAAACTCCGCACCTGGGTGATTGTCTTTGGTACAGGCCATCCCTGTATAGCTTCTACCTTGGCTTGATCAACCTCAATTCCATAACCTTTGTCGAGGAGTTCTTGCACTTGCCGCTGGATCTCTTTTGTTTCCTCTGGATTTGTCCTGTATGGCGCGCGGTTTGGCAAAGATGCACCAGGAATAAGATCAATTTGGTGCTCAATCCCATGTATAGGTGGCAGCCCTGCCGGTATCTCACTTGGAAAAACATCAGCATACTCCTGCAAAATGTTATGAACAGCAGGGGGCAAAGAATGCAACATATCTTCAATTGAAATCAAAACACCCTTACATACCAAAGCATAAGCAATAGATGTGGAAGCAATTAGTTCATTAACTTCAAATTTAGTAGCAAGCATGCAATGTCCATTTAATCTTATCTCATCTTTGTTATTTCCATTAGTATCTGCATTGTTCTTAATTTTAGCCTTGGTAATTTTAGCAACTTCATCACGTACGATAGCTTCGGGAGACATAGGTAGCAAAACAATTTTCATATCATGGTGCATAAACGAATACTGATTTGATCTACCATGATGTATACATTTCTTATCAAATTGCCATGGTCTACCTAGCAGAATATTACAAGCTTCCATAGGTACAACATCACATTCAACAACATCATGGTATGAACCAATAGTAAAATTAATTCGCACTAGTTTTGTTACCTTGGCCTTACCACTGTTGTTCAGCCACCGAATGTGATATGGATGTGGATGTGGTTTGGTGGTAAGTGCAAGCTTCTCCACCATGTCACTGCTAGCCAAGTTGTTGCAGCTACCTCCATCAATAATCAAACGACAAGAACGCTCTTTAATAACATACTTTGTTTGGAACAATGTATGCCGCTGATTCTGCTCTACCTTCTCCGCTTGAGCACTAAGCACACGCTGCACAATAAGACTCTCATAATGCTCTACATTCTCTGTACCTATCTGCTCTTCTATTGCTTCATCCCTACCTGTATCATCAGCAGCAAGCAAAGCATGTGTATCGTCATCAAAATCACTAGCAGAGGAATACCCACCATCAGCGTTAACCACCAAAACACGCTTGTTTGGACAATCTCGCTGTACGTGCCCATAGCCCTTGCATCGATGACACTGAACATCTCTTGTTCTTCCTGTGGAATTAACCGAGGAGGCACTAGCGATTGGTCTCTAGGCTGATTTAGTTGCTGTATTTGTGGAAGAATCATGTGGTTTGTCGCTGTAGGAAGGTGGTGGAGCTATTGATCGGCTTGATGGAAGAGGTACACCACCCGACAATGTGGCAGATGTGCGTTGTTGCCAGGATTTCCCTGCAGAATTGTTAGATTTGGCACTAGAACGTCGTCCCTGCACTTCCCTTTCAGCTTTAGAAGCAAGATGAAACAAACGGCTTACGTTAGTATAATCTTTATAAGCAAGAATGTCCTGGATTTCACGATTTAACCCGCCCAAAAATCTAGCCATAGCAGGTTCTTCTTCCTCCTCTAAATTACATCGCAGCATACCCATTTGTAATTCCTGATAATATTCTTCTACACTTTTAGCACCTTGTCTCAATTGCTGCAACTTATTAATCATGTCACGTGCATAGTAAGAAGGAACAAATCTAGCCCTCATGACTTGTTTCAACGCATTCCAAGTTCTAGGTATGTTATTAGGATTTTTCTTGCCATGTTCTATCCACCAAACAGAAGCAAAATCGGTGAACTCACTAGTAGCAGCCCTAACACGTGTATCCTCAGGGAATTCATGACATGTAAACTTTTGGTCAACAACAATCTCCCAAGTAATGTATGCATCAGGGTCATATTTACCATCAAAAGGAGGTATTTTAAATTTAATCTTACTGAAAGCATCATTATTATTGTGTACCTCGCATCGGTGGTGGCCACCCATACCTCTACGGGTGTGACGTAGGCGACGTCGATGATGAGTGTCTTGATCATCTCGTTCCGTATCAGCAGTGTAATCATCATCATAATTGCCATCCACTCGGTCTTCCTCCTTGTTTTCTTCCTTATGCTTCTCTTTGTCCATTGTGTGGAAGTCATCAAAGCGTTTCAGAAGAGCAGCAAGACTTTTATCCATACTAGTAATAGATGCCTCCATCTTTGTAATCTTGTTGTTTGTGGCAATCTGTGTGTCCTCCAACTGCCCAAGATTGTCATTCGTCACCTTCAAGTTGTCATCAAGTCCCTCTGTGTGTAGCTTCACTTGCCTTTCAAAATGTTGTATGATGCCCTTAGTGCGAGGTGACTGTGGAATTTTGTTGGTATCCTCTGTCTCTGACATGGTTTAAAAAAACACACAGTGGAAACAAGAAAAATAGGTGAAGAAATAAAAACCCTACAGCTATTAGGATGTGGCTACTGTAAGACGCTCTCTATCAACCTGTCTAACAAGTTCTTACCAATTCTTACCTTGCTCAACAGGAGGGATTGGCTACCAACAAATCCACAGCAATGGACGAAGTGTATCGGTGCCGCAGCAACAAAACCTATCAAGTTGTAGAATATGTGGAGCTATAGGTGGGCTGAAACAAGGATCGAACTAGCACCACGTTAGTTATAAAAAGCAAGTTGAATAAATGCTCAACGGTGGTACTGTGCTGGTCCTAGCCTAGACCGTGCTAGAGACGCGAGCCTGGACACAAAGGGAAAACACAGCACACCACTAGAAACAAAATGAGCAGCCCTACTGGAAACAAAAGAAACAACAATCCCCGTTTTTTGATTTTTTTTCTTTTTTCTTTCTTTTATTTATTTATTTATTTATTGTCTCTTTTCTTTTTTTGGGGAACATCAAAACCTGATTATATAAACAAAATAGTACAAAATATCACTTCACCACTCTCACCCTCTCACTAGAGTAAGGCTGAACCTCAAAATTCAATATATCTAGCACAAGTATGAAGTGCTATCTTTCCTTTTGGATCACGTTGATGGAAACGCAGAATAGACCAACAAGTGGCTGCACCTATTATCGAGATCTACTCAAATTCCAACCCACAATAGATTGGACGCAGTTGTGACTAGATGGTGACAAGAACTCAAAACTCTAAAGGACTAAACTAAAACCAGCACTGGACACGACCGAAGCAAACACTCATTCAACCAGCCCTAACTAAGTAGTACTAGCCACGGCATAAAGGATTTATAGGATTATGGAAAACAAATCTGCTATATTTTTTTGTCTTTTTTTGGACTATAGGAAAAACAAACACGAAGAATTGAAAATCTCTCACCGATAAACCTTGCTCTGATTACCAACTAATGTGAACCCATAGGGTTTTCGCCTGATCTTTCGATGAGAGGCGCTGGATAACTCGATTAGTGAATGGAGATGACGTTCACGGCCCGACTACAGCCCTCAAGACCGCGCCTTAGCAACCGATACACAGCCTCCAATGGCTGTCACGATCTTGTGGAGCGCAACACCCGGCCACTAGGGCACTCGTCCTGCAAGCAATCGAAGAACCAGCAAGAACAAGTACTAAATTACTAGATGTAAATGAAGGTTTCAAACTCAATCTCTAATGAAGTGGGGTTTCGAAAACAAGAAGACGGGCGGCTGGATCAGCACGCGCGTTTACAAGCAAGTAGCGAAGGCTAAACTTTATCTAATCAAAACCCAGTTGTTCATGGTGGCTCTAGATGTAAATAAATAGAGGGGAGGACGACCAAAGGGGTGCTAGAGTCGTCCTCCAACCCTAGGACGCGTCCCTAATGGACTCAACTTGATACATGGGCCATTGGTCCAAAATAGGGTGACGCAGCACCAAAATAGAAAAAGGTGTCGGCACAAAAACAAGGACTGCGCCCGACTCATAAGCTGCATAGATATGTGGTTGGACCCATTGGAAACTAGACTTCATGAGCTTTCCAACAAGTATAGGAACGTCCTAGTTGGAGTCCATATGACGCCGTGGTGATCCATACAAGTTAGAGTTATTTTCCAGTCCGAATTCAACTCTCAAAACGTCTTGGGTTTGGACTCTTTGTTTCCTTGCTTTAGAAGTGATATGCTCACGCCTAGGGATAGCGTGAGACAAGTCGTTGTGGCCCGATCTTCTCGTAGGATTCGCGAACTTGATAACTTGTCGCTGCGTGACCTGGTGAAGAGGCAGTGCACCGCGAGGCTGTCCACGCGACGAACTACCGAGACAATCACCCTTCCACGTACCGACGAACAGCCCACGCAATCACGCCGTATAGACGTGAAGGCACAAACTGGATGAACCACAGTTCGGCGTTCTACAACTCCCTCAGGAATCGAAAGAACAAGTTTTGCAAGCCTCTCAAGACTCACGCATAAACAAAACTCCACGAGTTTGTGTATTCTGAATTTTAACCAAGCAAGATGTGTCCTTTCATTGTCTAGTACAAGAGATATATATAGATAGGGGCGTTCAGCTTTGAATACATGACAGCATGCACATCCACTAGTGGATTTCGTGGCTGGTTCGCGCGTCTTCTCAGCTTCTGGCAGCAGTTACTAAAATGAGCATAACTCTTTATTGGGAAGTCTAAATAATGAACCGTTTGATGGGCTGCAACATAGACTTAAAGATGCTTTCATCCATCTGTAGAATGCCACGTAACTCCTTGTATTCTGTCCGTGGTGATGCTTGGAATTTGTACCATGGGTCAGCCATCTAGCTTCTGGTTGCCTTCTCATGCAGAAGTAATGAACCACCATTTTATTTATGCACACGATAGGCTTCTTGGTTCAGATGTCCAAAGGCTTGAATCCATCTTCATCCCATGCTGGTTCATACCCTCCATCATTCCTAAGGACATTGAAACAAGAACTCAAAAGTATAGGATCATTCAACATAAACTGATTATTAAACATAAGGTTAGCGTTCACCTGAGAATGAATTTCCTTCTCCAATTGTTTAGCTCTACTTCTTGTAATTGGACCACTTATATCAAGTGGAGTTTTATTTGAAGATGAATGAATGCTAGGGATGTCCTCATCAGCCTCCTCCTCTTGAGAAGGAGTCGTCCTCGACTCAGGCTCACCAACAAATGGAAGCAAGTCTTTGACATTGAATGTTGGACTAACATTGGAATATTCAGGTGGCAGCTCAATTTTGTATGCATTATCATTTATCTTTTTTAGAACCTTGAATGGACCATCACCTCTAGGTGATAACTTACTCTTACGTTGTTGGGGAAATCGATCCTTGCGTAGATGCAACCACACGAGGTCACCGGGCTGAAATGTAACCTTCTTCTTACCTTTGTTCGCTTGCTTTGCATATTGTGCTGATTTCTTCTCAATATTTCTTCTTGTCTCATCATGTAGCTTCTTGATAAAGTTGGATCTCTTCGCTGCATCCAAGTTAACTTGTTCCTGTAATGGTAAAGGCAAAAGATCCATGGGAGTATGTGGCTTAAAACCATAAACAATTTCAAATGGACAAAAATTTGTTGTGGAATGTAGTGCCCTATTATAAGCAAATTCGACATGTGGAAGACATTCTTCCCACTGCTTCAAATTCTTTTTTAGCATGGCACGCAGCATGGTGGACAGGGTACGGTTGATAACTTCAGTTTGCCCATCCGTTTGTGGGTGACAAGTGGTGGAAAATAACAACTTCGTGCCAAGTTTAGCCCATAATGTCTTCCAAAAATAGCTCAGGAATTTTGTATCTCGGTCTGAAACAATAGTCTTTGGCACTCCATGTAAACGAACAATCTCCCTGAAAAACAAATCAGCAACGTGTGAAGCATCATCGCTCTTGTGACATGGAATAAAATGTGCCATTTTTGAGAAGCGATCAACAATAACGAAGATAGAGTCCCTCCCCCTCTGAGACCTTGGTAATCCCAGAATAAAATCCATGGATATATCTTCCCAAGGTACAGTTGGGATTGGTAATGGAGTATAGAGACCATGGGGATTAAGGCGGGACTTAGCTTTCAAGCAGATTATGCAGCGCTCGACATGTCGTTGAACATCACGTCGCATATGTGGCCAAAAGAAATGATCAGAGAGCATGTCCAATGTCTTTTTGATGCCAAAATGACCAGCTAAGCCACCAGCATGTGCTTCCTGTAAAAGAACTTGACGAATCGAGCAGGCTGGAATGCATAGTTTGTTAGTTCGAAATAAAAAATCATCATGTACATAATACTTGTCCCAGCCTTTTCCAGCAATGCAATGAGAGAAAGGTTCTTTAAAATCAGAATCAGTTGCATAGAGTGTTTTAATGGATTCCAAACCAAGCACTTTTGTATCTAATTGTGTAACCAAACCACACCTTCTTGACAAAGCATCTGCAACAATGTTATCTTTACCACGCTTATGTTTAACAACATACGGAAATGTTTCTATGAACTCGATCCATTTAGCATGTCTACGATTCAGTTTGCCTTGACTTTTTAAATATTTCAAAGCTTCATGATCAGAATGGATGACAAATTCTTTAGGTAACAAATAATGTTGCCAAACTTCCAAAACTCGAACTAAGGCATAAAGCTCTTTATCATAGACAGAATAATTCAGATGTGGACCATTTAACTTTTCAGAAAAGTAGGCAATAGGTTTACCTTCTTGAAGTAGCACACCTCCAATGCCAATACCACTTGCATCACATTCAATCTCAAAAGTCTTACCGAAGTTAGGTAGCTGCAGCAGTGGTGCTTCACAAAGCTTTCTTTTTAACTCTACAAAGGCTTGCTCTTGGTCATCTCCCCATTTGAATGGAACATCCTTCTTTGTCAAGTTGTTAAGTGGTGCAGCGATCGTGCTGAAATCTTTAACAAATCGTCGATAGAAACCTGCAAGACCATGGAAACTTCGAATTTGGCTCACATTTGTAGGAGTAGGCCAATCCTTTATTGCCTTAACCTTCTCTTCATCAACCTGGATGCCATCTGCAGTCACAACAAAACCAAGAAAAACAACACGATCTGTGCAAAATGTGCACTTAGCAATGTTGGCATACAATTTCTCTTCCCTCAAAACAGCAAGTACTTGATGGATATGATCAAGATGTTCATCAAATGATTTGCTATAGATCAGAATATCATCAAAATAAACAACTACAAACTTGCCAATGAAAGCTCGTAAAACATGATTCATTAAGCGCATAAAAGTTGAAGGAGCATTTGTAAGCCAAAGGGCATCACAAGCCATTCATACAAGCCAAATTTGGTTGTAAATGCTGTCTTCCATTCATCACCAATTTTCATGCGAATTTGGTGATAGCCACTGCGTAAATCAATCTTGGTGAAAATAGTTGAGCCGCTCAATTCATCTAACATGTCATCAAGCCTAGGAATGGGATGGCGATATCGTACAGTTATAGCATTAATGGCACGACAATCGACACACATGCGCCAAGATCCATCTTTCTTAGGGACCAAAAGTACTGGAACAGCACAAGGTGATAGAGATTCACGAACATACCCTTTGTCCAAAAGCTCTTTTACCTGTCGCTGAATTTCTTTGGTTTCTTCAGGATTAGCACGGTAGGCTGGACGATTGGGAAGAGAAGCTCCAGGTACCAAATCGATTTGATGCTCAATACCACAGAGTGGAGGAAGGCCAGCTGGTACCTCATCAGGAAAAACATCTTCAAAGTCTTGTAAGAGATCAAGAACAGCACTAGGCAGCGATGAAGGTAAATCGTTAGTTGAAAGTAGGACCTCCTTGTGCAAGAGCACAAAGAATGGGGCTGTGGTGTTCCTCACTTCTCTCAAATCACTCCTGCTCACAAATAAGCACTCATTTTGGTGGTGTTGTTTTGTAGTGGAAAGAGGCTTTATGTGGCTAGATTGGTTTGAAGTCTCTCCCTTACTAGTGTTGGCAGCCTCACTCAATTTTCTTTTGTCAGATTCTTCTTTTTTCATGCGAGCCACATCTGAAGCATAGATCTCTTCTGGAGATAATGGAACAAGAACCACCTTCTTATCGTTGTGGATGAAAGTATACTTGTTAGACCGCCCAAAGTGCACCGAATCCACATCAAACTGCCATGGACGACCCAACAACAAATGGCATGCTTGCATGGGTACAATATCACAATCAACCTCACCATGATAGTCACCAATGGAGAAAGACAAACGAACCATGGATGAGACCTTCACTGTCCCTGAATTATTCAGCCACTGCATATGGTAAGGGTGTGGATGGCGGCGTGTTGGTAGGCCAAGCTTCTCAACAAGCAAGGCACTAACAATATTATTGCAGCTCCCACCATCTATGATGAAACGACACACTTGACCTTTCACTTTGCATCGGGACTGAAACAAATTATGACGTTGTCCTTGTTCAGCAGCAACAAACTGAGTGGAAAGAACTCTTCTAACCACCAAATAAGGAGATGATCTATTCATTTTAGAAGGCTCCAAATCAGGAAAATCAGCAAGCAACTCATCAAAATCAGCACTAGTAATCTCATTAGAATATGGAGAAATAACATCTTCTATCATGTCACTGGGAGCAAAAGTTAGAATAGGTTGAATAGCTAAACAATTCAGACCTAGCTCAAAAGTACCATCCTCAGCTGAATACTCACAAGTGTCAAGAGTATGATCTGCAAAGACATTGTGAAACTCGTCCTCCTCTTCACTTTGTGAATCATATGAACCATCAGCAAGGGCAATAATCGTACGACGATTGGGACATTCAGCTTGCTTATGCCCATGACCACCACACTTAAAACACTCAATCTTGCTTGTATGCCTTGGGGCTGCAGTAGCAAAGGAGCTGGACTGAGTAGAGCTTACAGCTTTGCCTTTGGAATCAAAATGTTTGGAAGAAGTTGCACGAGATGTAGGTGTGTGCACCCCTGACCCGTGCTGCTGTGACTGGCGCCATAAAGTAGCACTATTATGAGCTGAAAATGAAGCACGATCTTTATAAGATCCAGCAAGTTGTCGTTCTGCCCTTTTTGCAAAATGTACTAACTCAGTGAGACATGTGTAGTTTGTCATATCCACTTTATCAGCAATGGGCTTATTGAGGCCAACCAGAAATCGAGCCATTGTGGATTCCTCATCTTCAGTTATCCCTGTACGAAGTAAACACATTTCCAATTCTTGAAAATATTCATCAACAGTACGAGTACCTTGCACAAGACGTTTTAGCTTCAAATGTAGATCACGAGAGTAATATGCAGGAACAAAACGACGTCGCATTTCCCTCTTCATGTCTTCCCAAGTAATACGATCATGTCCAGCGCGTCGGAGTTCAGTACACACTTGATTCCACCAAGTGATTGCATAGCCTAAAAACTCAATTGCAGCAAGCTTTGCTTTCTTGACAGGAGGATAAGGATACAAATCAAAGATCTGTTCAACCTTAGTCTCCCACTCAAAATAATCATCAGCACTTTCTTTTCCATTAAATTTTGGAATAGACACTTTCACTTTGCTTAAACCATCATCATCAAGGCGACGGTGGCGGTCACGATAACCACGATGGCCACCATGGCGATGATCATCCATGTCAGACAACATATCATCATCACCATCATAATCTCGTCCACCTCGAACAGGAATGCGCCGAGCACGACCAAAATTAAGAAGACCATAACCACGCCCGCCACGTCCACGACCAGCGGGACGACGCGGTGGCTCATCCTCCTCGTCAATATCATCATCCTCATTTGGTGGCGGTTCTCGACGTGGTATGTTCAATTGGAGAGTTTGGAGCTGCTGCACCAAATCATTCATTTGTGTACGCAACTCCTGAAATTCCTCCACCGAAACAGCGGCACCATCTCCACGTCCTGCCATGTTAGTAGAGGAAAAAAAGGACAATATATATGTGGAATCACTCCCTCACCACTTACAAAACAAGTTCTTTCTCTCCCTGAAAAGAGCAAGAACCGGGGCTGCGATCTGTAGGGAAGAGCGATTGTAACAGCGACGACGGTGCAACAACTCACGGTGCTTTAAGTGGAGCTTGGTGGGGTAATATGTTAGTGGAATGCACTGAAATGTAGTGATGCAAAACCAAATAATAATCCAAGAACAGAAGTCTAAGTTGCTGAATATAAAGGAAAGGATGCACAAAGAAAGGAATGAGATGTAGTAAGTGGATAGATGATCACCAATTTGCACCAACCGAAAACTTGTTGCTGCCCAAACCCCTTTTTGGTGTGCTGCACACAGTTCTCTTTTTGTTTTTCTTTTTTTTTCTTTCTTGCTTTTCTTTTTTTTTCTCTTTTTTTTTGGAACAAAAACTCGTTTTCAGTCCTTCTTTTGACCCATAGACATCTTTTCTTTTAACCTCTGTGTCAAACGCAGCACAACTTTCAACTAAAGGGGATAACTAAGATGGATGGTGCAGCACAAAAACAAGAAACTGCGGTGGGGAATATGTGGCGGTTAGAAAACAAGGGTGGGATGGGTGGGTATTTTTTTTTTGTTTATATATACGCAGCAAGCAATGATGATCCGATCAAGGGTGGGATGGATGGGTACATGCAGCAAGCAATTTGATGATTAGAACAAAGATAATAACTAGAACAATGTGGAAAAGAAAAATTCAGCAACTAGACAAATATTAAAGGATTAAAACTCGATAAAGCAAACTACAAAATCAGTAGCACATATGAATTTGGGCTGTAGGTTTTCTTTTTGGCTCTCAGTGGACAGTAGGTATTTAAACTCTATCCTACCAAAATCAAGAACAATCCTACCGAGGAAACGAAGGCTTTGATACCAGATGATATGCTCACGCCTAGGGATAGCGTGAGACAAGTCGTTGTGGCCCGATCTTCTCGTAGGATTCGCGAACTTGATAACTTGTCGCTGCGTGACCTGGTGAAGAGGCAGTGCACCGCGAGGCTGTCCACGCGACGAACTACCGAGACAATCACCCTTCCACGTACCGACGAACAGCCCACGCAATCACGCCGTATAGACGTGAAGGCACAAACTGGATGAACCGCAGTTCGGCGTTCTACAACTCCCTCAGGAATCGAAAGAACAAGTTTTGCAAGCCTCTCAAGACTCATGCATAAACAAAACTCCACGAGTTTGTGTATTCTGAATTTTAACCAAGCAAGATGTGTCCTTTCATTGTATAGTACAAGAGATATATATAGATAGGGGCGTTCAGCTTTGAATACATGACAGCATGCACATCCACTAGTGGATTTCGTGGCTGGTTCGCGCGTCTTCTCAGCTTCTGGCAGCAGTTACTAAAATGAGCATAACTCTTTATTGGGAAGTCTAAATAATGAACCGTTTGATGGGCTGCAACATAGACTTAAAGATGCTTTCATCCATCTGTAGAATGCCACGTAACTCCTTGTATTCTGTCCGTGGTGATGCTTGGAATTTGTACCATGGGTCAGCCATCTAGCTTCTGGTTGCCTTCTCATGCAGAAGTAATGAACCACCATTTTATTTATGCACACGATAGGCTTCTTGGTTCAGATGTCCAAAGGCTTGAATCCATCTTCATCCCATGCTGGTTCATACCCTCCATCATTCCTAAGGACATTGAAACAAGAACTCAAAAGTATAGGATCATTCAACATAAACTGATTATTAAACATAAGGTTAGCGTTCACCTGAGAATGAATTTCCTTCTCCAATTGTTTAGCTCTACTTCTTGTAATTGGACCACTTATATCAAGTGGAGTTTCATTTGAACATGAATGAATGCTAGGGATGTCCTCATCAAGAAGCGACGTGGTAACTTGATAGAGGATGTTGTGGAGGCCTGGACCTGATCTCCAATCACCTTTGTTAAGTTATCACTCTTCCCATATGCAATCAGCCCTTGAAGTTGGTGTTGCCTCAAATTCCGAATGCAGTTGAACCTTCCCTTGCTGATCTTGTCCATTATTCCTGAGCAACACGAAAGTGCACGTGTCTCCATTGTCTAAATATGATTGACAAGAGTTTAAAACTGAACTTACTTGAAGGTTGAGTTGACGGGCACGAGCATGAGTAAGAGGACCAACTGGTGTAGGTGCGGATATATCGATGGTGTTGATGTCCTCATTAGTGTGCGTCCAAAATGGTTTCTTATCCTATGGTGCATTAGGTGCAAACCGGTTACCTATCTTGCACCGAAACTAACAATGTCTCTAAACGGACTGAAGTGAGATTCCATATGACACATGTCATCTAGGAGTTCCACTTGGTGTGTCCAAATTGATTTCTTAGCATATGGTATGTTCCATGCAAATCGTGCACCTATCTTGCATCTAGATTAGCACTATCTCTAAACAGACCGAACGAAGCCTCCACTTGAGCCTCTTCACCTAGGAGTACCAACAGGTGCCTCCAAAATGGTTTCTTAGACTTTGGTGCATTAGGCGCAAACCACGCACTTATCTTGCACCAAAACTAATAGTGTCTCTAAGCACACCAAAGCGAGATTCCATATGACACACGTCATCAAGGAGTTCCATCGGGTGTGTCCAAATTAATTTCTAAGCATATGGTACGTTCCATACAGACAGTGCATCTATGTTGCATCAAGATTAGCACTGTCTCCAAATAGACCAAACCGAGCTTTCACTTGAGCCTTTTACCTAGGAGTACCATCGGGTGCGTCCAAACTGGTTGCTTAGCCTATGCTGCATTATGTGCAAACCTGGCACCTATCTTGCACCGAAACTAACACTGTCTCCAAACAGACCAAAGCAAGATTTTGTATGACACACGTCATCTAGGAGTTCCATCATGTGCGTTCAGATTGATTTCTAAGCATTTGGTATGTTGTATGCAAACTGTGCACCTATCTTGCATCAAGATTAGCACTATCTCCAAACAGACCGAACCGAGCATCCACTTGATCCCCTTCACCTAGGAGTACCAACAAGTGCGTCCAAAATGGTTTCTTAGACTATGGTGCATTAGGTGCAAACTATGCACCTATCTTGCACTGAAACTAACAATGTCTCCAAATGGACCGAAGCGATATTCCATATGACACACGTCATCAAGGAGTTCCATCGGGTGTATCCAAATTGATTTCCAAGCATATGGTATGTTCCTTGCAAACCATGCACCTACCTTGCATAAGATTAGCACTATCTCCAAACTGATCGAACCAAGCTTCCACTTGAGCCTCTTCACCCAGGAGTACCAAATAGTGCGTCCAAAATGGTTTCATAGACTATGGTGCATTAGGCGCAAACCATGCACATATCTTGCACTAAAACTAACACTGTTTCTAAACAGACCAAAGCGACCTTTCACTTGAGCCCTTTGACCTAGGAGTACCATCGTGTGCGTCCAAAATGGTTTCTTATCCTATGGTGCATTAGGTGCAAACCGGTTACCTATCTTGCACCGAAACTAACAATGTCTCTAAACGGACTGAAGTGAGATTCCATATGACACATGTCATCTAGGAGTTCTATTTGGTGTGTCCAAATTGATTTCTTAGCATATGGTATGTTCCATGCAAATCGTGCACCTATCTTGCATCTAGATTAGCACTATCTCTAAACAGACCGAACCAAGCGTCCACTTGAGCCTCTTCACCTAGGAGTACCAACAGGTGCCTCCAAAATGGTTTCTTAGACTTTGGTGCATTAGGCGCAAACCAAGCACATATCTTGCACCAAAACTAATACTGTCTCTAAGCACACCAAAGCGAGATTCCATATGACACACGTCATCAAGGAGTTCTATCGGGTGTGTCCAAATTAATTTCTAAGCATATGGTATGTTCCATACAGACAGTGCATCTATCTTGCATCAAGATTAGCACTATCTCCAAACAAACCAAAGCGAGCTTTCACTTGAGCCCTTTTACCTCGGAGTACCATCGTGTGCGTCCAAAATGGTTTCTTATCCTATGGTGCATTAGGTGCAAACCGGTTACCTATCTTGCCCCGAAACTGACAATGTCTCTAAACGGACTAAAGTGAGATTCCATATGACACATGTCATCTAGGAGTTCCATTTGGTGTGTCCAAATTGATTTCTTAGCATATGGTATGTTCCATGTAAATCGTGCACCTATCTTGCATCAAGATTAGCACTATCTCCAAACAGACCGAACCGAGCTTCCACTTGAGCCTCTTCATCTAGCAGTACCAATAGGACGCACCTGATATAACTCCTTGATGATGTGTGTCATATGAAATCTTGCTTCGGTTCGTTTAGAGACAATGTTAGTTTTGGTAGCAGATATGTGCACAGATTATGCCTAATGCACCATAGGCTAACAAACCATTTTAGACGCACCCGGTGGTACTCGTAGTTGAAGAGGCTCAAGTGGAGGCTTGATTTGGTCTGTTCGGATATAGTGCTAATCTTGATGCAAGATAGTTGCACAGTTTGCATAGAACATACCATATGTTAAAAATCAATTTAGACGCACCCAATGGAACTCCTAGATGACGTGTGTCGTATGGAATCTCGCTTCAGTCTATTTGGAGACAATGTTAGTTTCGGTGCAAGATAGGTGCATAGTTTGTGCCTAATGCACCATAGTCTAAGAAACCATTTTGACGCACCAGTTTGTACTCCTAGATGAAGAGGCTCAAGTGGAAGCTCGGTTCGGTCGGTTTGCAGATAGTGCTAATCTTGATGCAAGATAGGTGCACAGTTTGCATGGAACATACCATATGCTTGGAAATCAATTTGGATGCACCCAATGGAACTCCTTGATGACATGTGTCATATGAAATCTCGCTTTGGTCTGTTTAGAAATAGTGTTAGTTTCGGTGCAAGATATGTGCATAGTTTGCGCCTAATGCACCATAGTCTTAGAAACCATTTTGGATGCACCTGTTGGTACTTCGGTGAAAAGACTCAAGTGGAAGCTCGGTTTGATCTGTTTGGAGATAGTGCTAATCTTGATGCAAGATAGGTGCATGATTTGTAAGGAACATACCATATGCTTAGAAATCAATTTGGACGCACCCAATGGAACTCCTAGATGACATGTGTCGTATGGAATCTCGCTTCGGTTTGTTTGGAGACAATGTAAGTTTCGGTGCAAGATAGGTACATAGTTTGTGCCTAATGCACCACAGTCTAAGAAACCAATTTTGACGCACCTGTTTATACTCCTAGATGAAGAGGCTCAAGTGGAAGCTCGGTTCGGTCTGTTTGGAGATAGTGCTAATCTTGATGCAAGATAGGTGCACAGTTTGCATGGAACATACCATATGCTTGGAAATCAATTTGGATGCACCCGATGGAACTCCTTGATGACGTGTGTCGTATGGAATCTCACTTTGGTATGTTTAGAAACAGTGTTAGTTTCGGTGCAAGATATGTGCATGGTTTGCGCCTAATGCACCATAGTCTGAGAAACCATTTTGGACGCACCTGTTTGTACTTCGGTGAAGAGGCTCAAGTGGAAGCTCGGTTTGATCTGTTTGGAGATAGTGCTAATCTTGATGCAAGATAGATGCACGGTCTGCATGGAACGTACCATATGCTTAGAAATTAATTTGGACACACCTGATAGAACTCCTTAATGATATGTGTCATATGGAATCTCGCATTGGTGTGCTTAGAGACAGTATTAGTTTCGGTGCAAGATATGTGCACGGTTTGCGCCTAATGCACCAAAGTCTAAGAAACCATTTTGGAAGCACCTGTTGGAACTCCTAGGTGAAGAGGCTCAAGTGGAGGCTCGGTTCGGTCTGTTTAGAGATAGTGCTAATCTTGATGCAAGATAGGTGCATGATTTGCAAGGAACATACCATATGCTTAGAAATTAATTTGGACACACCCGATAGAACTCCTTGATGATGTGTGTCATATGGAATCTCGCATTGGTGTGCTTAGAAACAGTATTAGTTTCGGTGCAAGATATGAGCACGGTTTGCGCCTAAAGCACCAAAGTCTAAGAAACCATTTTGGAAGCTCCTGTTGGTACTCCTAGGTGAAGAGGCTCAAGTGGAGGCTCGGTTCGGTATGTTTAGAGATAGTGCTAATATTGATGCAAGATAGGTGCACGATTTGCATGGAACATACCATATGCTCAGAAATAAATTTGGACGCACTAGATGGAACTCCTAGATGACATGTGTCATTTGGAATCTCACTTCGGTCCATTTAGAGACAGTGTTAGTTTCGATGCAAGATAGGTGGATGGTTTGCACCTAATACACCATAGGATAAGAAACCATTTTGGACGCACCCGATGGTACTCCTAGGTCAAGGTGCTCAAGTGAAAGCTCGGTTTGGTCTGTTTGGAGATAGTGCTAATCTAGATGCAAGATAAATGCACGGTTTGCATGGAACATATGATATGCTCAGAAATCAATTAGGACGCACCTGATATAACTCCTTGATGATGTGTGTCACATGGAATCTTGCTTCGGTTCGATTAGAGACAATGTTAGTTTTGGTAGAAGATATGTGCACGGTTTACGCCAAATATACCATAGGCGAAGAAATCATTTTAGACGCACCCGATGGTACTTGCATTTGAAGAGGCTCAAGTGGAGGCTCGATTTGGTCTGTTCGGATATAGTGCTAATCTTGATGCAAGATATTTGCACAGTTTGCATGGAACATACCATATGCTCAGAAATCAATTTGGACGCACCCAATGGAAGTCCTAGATGGAGTGTGTCGTATGGAATCTCGCTTCGGTCTGTTTGGAGACAATGTTAGTTTCGGTGCAAGATAGGTGCATAGTTTGTGAATAATGCACCATAGTCTAAGAAACCATTTTTGACGCACCTGTTTGTACTCCTAGATGAAGAGGCTCAAGTGGAAGCTCGGTTCGGTCTGTTTGGAGATAGTGCTAATCTTGATGCAAGATAGGTCCACGGTTTGCATGGAAAATACCATATGCTTGGAAATCAATTTGGATGCACCCGATGGAACTCCTTCATGACGTGTGTCATATGGAATCTCGCTTTGGTCTGTTTAGAAACAGTGTTAGTTTCGGTGCAAGATAGGTGCATGGTTTGCGCCTAATGCACCATAGTCTAAGAAACCATTTTGGATGCACCTGTTGGTACTTCGGTGAAGAGGCTCAAGTGGAAGCTCGGTTTGATCTGTTTGGAGATAGTGCTAATCTTGACGCAAGATAGGTGCATGATTTGCAAGAAACATACCATATGCTTAGAAATCAATTTGGACGCACCCGATGGAATTCCTGGATGACGTGTGTCATATGGAATCCTACTTCGGTCCATTTGTAGACATTGTTTGTTTTAGTGCAAGATACGTGCACAGTTTGCGCCTAATGCACCATAGTCAAAGAAACCATTTTGGACGCACTATTTGGTACTCCTGGGTGAAGAGGCTCAAGTGGAAGCTTTGTTCGATTAGTTTGGAGATAATGCTAATTCTTATGCACGGTAGGTGCATGGTTTGCATGGAACATACCATATGCTTGGAAGTCAATTTGGATGCACCCGATGGAACTCCATGATGACATGTGTCACATGGAATCTCGCTTCGGTCTATTTGGAGACATTGTTAGTTTCGGTGCAAGATAGGTGCACAGTTTGCACCTAATGCACCGTAGTCTAAGAAACCATTTTGGACGCACTTGTTGGTACTCCTAGGTGGTTGGGCTCAAGTGGATGCTCGGTTTTGTCTATTTGTTGATAGTGGTAATCTTGATGCAAGATAGGTGCACGGTTTGCATGGAACATACCAAATGCTTAGAAATCAATCTGGACGCACATGATGGAACTCCTAGATGACATGTGTCATACAAAATCTTGCTTCGGTCTGTTTGGAGACAGTGTTAGTTTTGGTGCAAGATAGGTGCAAGGTTTGCACATAATGCAGCATAGGCTAAGAAACCATTTTGGTCGCACCCAATGGTACTCCTAGGTAAAAGGCTCAAGTGAAAGATCAGTTTGGTCTATTTGGAGATAGTGCTAATATAGATGCAAGATAGATGCACGGTCTGCATGGAACGTACCATATGCTTAGAAATTAATTTGGACACACCCGATAGAACTCCTTGATGACGTGTGTCATATGGAATCTCGCATTGGTGTGCTTAGAGACAGTATTAGTTTCGGTGCAAGATATGAGCACGGTTTGCGCCTAAAGCACCAAAGCCTAAGAAACCATTTTGGAAGCTCCTGTTGGTACTCCTAGGTGAAGAGGCTCAAGTGGAGGCTCGGTTCGGTCTGTTTAGAGATAGTGCTAATCTTGATGAAAGATAGGTGCACGATTTGCATGGAACATACCATATGCTCAGAAATCAATTTGGACGCACTAGATGGACCTCCTAGATGACATGTGTCATACGGAATCTCACTTCGGTCCATTTAGAGACAGTGTTAGTTTCGGTGCAAGATAGGTGCACGGTTTGCACCTAACGCACCATTGGATAAGAAACCATTTTGGACGCACCCGATGGTACTCCTAGGTCAAGGGGCTCATGTGAAAGCTCGGTTTGTTCTGTTTGGAGATAGTGCTAATCTTGATGCAAGATAGATGCACGGTTTGCATGGAACATACGATATGCTCAGAAATCAATTAGGACGCACCTGATATAACTCCTTGATGATGTGTGTCATATGGAATCTTGCTTCGGTTCGTTTAGAGACAATGTTAGTTTTGGTAGCAGATATGAGCACAGTTTACGCCTACTGCACCATAGGCTAAGAAACCATTTTAGACGCACCCGATGGTACTCGTAGTTGAAGAGGCTCAAGTGGAGGCTCGATTTGGTCTGTTTGGATATAGTGCTAATCTTGATGCAAGATAGTTGCACAGTTTGCATAGAACATACCATATGTTAAAAATCAATTTGGACGCACCCAATGGAACTCCTAGATGACGTGTGTCGTATGGAATCTCGCTTCAGTCTGTTTGGAGACAATGTTAGTTTCGGTGCAAGATAGGTGCATAGATTGTGCCTAATGCACCGTAGTCTAAGAAACCATTTTTGACGCACCAGTTTGTACTCCTAGATGAAGAGGCTCAAGTGGAAGCTCGGTTCGGTCGGTTTGCAGATAGTGCTAATCTTGATGCAAGATAGGTGCACAGTTTGCATGGAACATACCATATGCTTGGAAATCAATTTGGATGCACCCGATGGAACTCCTTGATGACGTGTGTCATATGGAATCTCGCTTTGGTCTGTTTAGAAATAGTGTTAGTTTCGGTGCAAGATATGTGCATGGTTTGCGCCTAATGCACCATAGTCTAAGAAACCATTTTGGATGCACGTGTTGGTACTTCGGTGAAGAGACTCAAGTGAAAGCTCGGTTTGATCTGTTTGGAGATAGTGCTAATCTTGATGCAAGATAGGTGCATGATTTGCAAGGAACATACCATATGCTTAGAAATCAATTTGGACGCACCCAATGGAACTCCTAGATGACGTGTGTCATACGGAATCTCGCTTCGGTCCGTTTGGAGACAATGTAAGCTTCGGTGCAAGATAGGTACATAGTTTGAGCCTAATGCACCATAGTCAAAGAAACCATTTTGGACGCAATATTTAATACTCCTGGGTGAAGAGGCTCAAGTGGAAGCTTGGTTCGGTCAGTTTGGAGATAGTGCTAATCCTTATGCAAGGTAGGTGCATGGTTTGCTTGGTATGTTTGGAAGTCAATTTGGATGCACCCGATGGAACTCCATGATGACATGTGTCACATGGAATCTCGCTTCGGTCTATTTGGAGACATTGGTTGTTTCGGTGCAAGATAGGTGCACAGTTTGCAGCTAATGCACCATAGTATAAGAAACCATTTTGGATGCACTTGTTGGTACTCCTAGGTGGAGGGGCTCAAGTGGATGCTCGGTTTTGTCTATTTGGAGATAGTGCTAATCTTGATGCAAGATAGGTGCACGGTTTGCATGGAACATACCAAATGCTTGGAAATCAATCTGGACACACATGATGGAACTCCTAGATGACGTGTGGCATATGAAATCTTGCTTCGGTCTATTTGGAGATAGTGTTAGTTTCGGTGCAAGATAGGTGCAAGTTTGCACATAATGCAGCATAGGCTAAGAAACCATTTTGGTCGCACCCAATGGTACTCCTAGGTAAAAGGCTCAAGTGAAAGATCAGTTTGGTCTATTTGGAGATAGTGCTAATATAGATGCAAGATAGATGCACGGTCTGCATGGAACGTACCATATGCTTAGAAATTAATTTGGACACACCCGATAGAACTCCTTGATGACGTGTGTCATATGGAATCTCGCATTGGTGTGCTTAGAGACAGTATTAGTTTCGGTGCAAGATATGAGCACGGTTTGCGCCTAAAGCACCAAAGTCTAAGAAACCATTTTGGAAGCTCCTGTTGGTACTCCTAGGTGAAGAGGCTCAAGTGGAGGCTCGGTTCGGTCTGTTTAGAGATAGTGCTAATCTTGATGAAAGATAGGTGCACGATTTGCATGGAACATACCATATGCTCAGAAATCAATTTGGACGCACTAGATGGACCTCCTAGATGACATGTGTCATACGGAATCTCACTTCGGTCCGTTTAGAGACAGTGTTAGTTTCGGTGCAAGATAGGTGCACGGTTTGCACCTAACGCACCACTGGATAAGAAACCATTTTGGACGCACCCGATGGTACTCCTAGGTCAAGGGGCTCATGTGAAAGCTCGGTTTGGTCTGTTTAGAGATAGTGCTAATCTTGATGCAAGATAGATGCACGGTTTGCATGGAACATACGATATGCTCAGAAATCAATTAGGACGCACCTGATATAACTCCTTGATGATGTGTGTCATATGGAATCTTGCTTCGGTTCGTTTAGAGACAATGTTAGTTTTGGTAGCAGATATGAGCACAGTTTACGCCTACTGCACCATAGGCTAAGAAACCATTTTAGACGCACCCGATGGTACTCGTAGTTGAAGAGGCTCAAGTGGAGGCTCGATTTGGTCTGTTTGGATATAGTGCTAATCTTGATGCAAGATAGTTGCACAGTTTGCATAGAACATACCATATGTTAAAAATCAATTTGGACGCACCCAATGGAACTCCTAGATGACGTGTGTCGTATGGAATCTCGCTTCAGTCTGTTTGGAGACAATGTTAGTTTCGGTGCAAGATAGGTGCATAGATTGTGCCTAATGCACCGTAGTCTAAGAAACCATTTTTGACGCACCAGTTTGTACTCCTAGATGAAGAGGCTCAAGTGGAAGCTCGGTTCGGTCGGTTTGCAGATAGTGCTAATCTTGATGCAAGATAGGTGCACAGTTTGCATGGAACATACCATATGCTTGGAAATCAATTTGGATGCACCTGATGGAACTCCTTGATGACGTGTGTCATATGGAATCTCGCTTTGGTCTGTTTAGAAATAGTGTTAGTTTCGGTGCAAGATATGTGCATGGTTTGCGCCTAATGCACCATAGTCTAAGAAACCATTTTGGATGCACGTGTTGGTACTTCGGTGAAGAGACTCAAGTGGAAGCTCGGTTTGATCTGTTTGGAGATAGTACTAATTTTGATGCAAGATAGGTGCATGATTTGCAAGGAACATACCATATGCTTAGAAATCAATTTGGACGCACCCAATGGAACTCCTAGATGACGTGTGTCATACGGAATCTCGCTTCGGTCCGTTTGGAGACAATGTAAGCTTCGGTGCAAGATAGGTACATAGTTTGAGCCTAATGCACCATAGTCTAAGAAACCATTTTTGACGCACCTGTTTGTACTGCTAGATGAAGAGGCTCAAGTGGAAGCTCGGTTCGGTCTGTTTGGAGATAGTGCTAATCTTGATGCAAGATAGGTGCACGGTTTGCATGGAACATATGATATGCTCAGAAATCAATTAGGACGCACCTGATATAACTCCTTGATGATGTGTGTCATATGAAATCTTGCTTCGGTTCGTTTAGAGACAATGTTAGTTTTGGTAGCAGATATGTGCACAGATTATGCCTAATGCACCATAGGTTAACAAACCATTTTAGACGCACCCGGTGGTACTCGTAGTTGAAGAGGCTCAAGTGGAGGCTTGATTTGGTCTGTTCGGATATAGTGCTAATCTTGATGCAAGATAGTTGCACAGTTTGCATAGAACATACCATATGTTAAAAATCAATTTAGACGCACCCAATGGAACTCCTAGATGACGTGTGTCGTATGGAATCTCGCTTCAGTCTATTTGGAAACAATGTTAGTTTCGGTGCAAGATAGGTGCATAGTTTGTGCCTAATGCACCATAGTCTAAGAAACCATTTTTGACGCACCAGTTTGTACATCTAGATGAAGAGGCTCAAGTGGAAGCTCGGTTCGGTCGGTTTGCAGATAGTGCTAATCTTGATGCAAGATAGGTGCACAGTTTGCATGGAACATACCATATGCTTGGAAATCAATTTGGATGCACCCAATGGAACTCCTTGATGACATGTGTCATATGAAATCTCGCTTTGGTCTGTTTAGAAATAGTGTTAGTTTCGGTGCAAGATATGTGCATAGTTTGCGCCTAATGCACCATAGTCTTAGAAACCATTTTGGATGCACCTGTTAGTACTTCGGTGAAAAGACTCAAGTGGAAGCTCGGTTTGATCTGTTTGGAGATAGTGCTAATCTTGATGCAAGATAGGTGCATGATTTGTAAGGAACATACCATATGCTTAGAAATCAATTTGGACGCACCCAATGGAACTCCTAGATGACATGTGTCGTATGGAATCTCGCTTCGGTTTGTTTGGAGACAATGTAAGTTTCGGTGCAAGATAGGTACATAGTTTGTGCCTAATGCACCACAGTCTAAGAAACCATTTTTGACGCACCTGTTTATACTCCTAGATGAAGAGGCTCAAGTGGAAGCTCGGTTCGGTCTGTTTGGAGATAGTGCTAATCTTGATGCAAGATTGGTGCACAGTTTGCATGGAACATACCATATGCTTGGAAATCAATTTGGATGCACCCAATGGAACTCCTTGATGACGTGTGTCGTATGGAATCTAACTTTGGTATGTTTAGAAACAGTGTTAGTTTCGGTGCAAGATATGTGCATGGTTTGCGCCTAATGGACCATAGTCTGAGAAACCATTTTGGCCGCACCTGTTTGTACTTCGGTGAAGAGGCTCAAGTGGAAGCTCGGTTTGATCTGTTTGGAGATAGTGCTAATCTTGATGCAAGATAGATGCACGGTCTGCTTGGAACGTACCATATGCTTAGAAATTAATTTGGACACACCTGATAGAACTCCTTAATGATATGTGTCATATGGAATCTCGCATTGGTGTGCTTAGAGACAGTATTAGTTTCGTTGCAAGATATGTGCACGGTTTGCGCCTAATGCACCAAAGTCTAAGAAACCATTTTGGAAGCACCTGTTGGAACTCCAAGGTGAAGAGGCTCAAGTGGAGGCTAGGTTCGGTCTGTTTAGAGATAGTGCTAATCTTGATGCAAGATAGGTGCATGATTTGCAAGGAACATACCATATGCTTAGAAATTAATTTGGACACACCCGATAGAACTCCTTGATGATGTGTGTCATATGGAATCTCGCATTGGTGTGCTTAGAAACAGTATTAGTTTCGGTGCAAGATATGAGCACGGTTTGCGCCTAAAGCACCAAAGTCTAAGAAACCATTTTGGAAGCTCCTGTTGGTACACCTAGGTGAAGAGGCTCAAGTGGAGGCTCGGTTCGGTCGGTTTAGATATAGTGCTAATCTTGATGCAAGATAGGTGCACGATTTGCATGGAACAAACCATATGCTTAGAAATCAATTTGAACGCACTAGATGGACCTCCTTGATGACATGTGTCATATGGAATCTCACTTCGGTCCGTTTAGAGACAGCGTTAGTTTCGGTGCAAGATAGGTGCACGGTTTGCACCTAATGCACCATAGTCTAAGAAACCATTTTGGACGCACCCGATGGTACTCCTAGGTCAAGGGGCTCAAGTGAAAGCTCGGTTTGGTCTGTTTGGAGATAGTGCTAATCTTGATGCAAGATAGATGCACGGTTTGCATGGAACATATGATATGCTCAGAAATCAATTAGGACGCACCTGATATAACTCCTTGATGATGTGTGTCATATGAAATCTTGCTTCGGTTCGTTTAGAGACAATGTTAGTTTTGGTAGCAGATATGTGCACAGTTTACGCCTAATGCACCATAGGCTAAGAAACCATTTTAGACGCACTCGGTGGTACTCGTAGTTGAAGAGGCTCAAGTGGAGGCTTGATTTGGTCTGTTCGGATATAGTGCTAATCTTGATGCAAGATAGTTGCACAGTTTGCATAGAACATACCATATGTTAAAAATCAATTTGGACAATGGAACTCCTAGATGACGTGTGTCGTATGGAATCTCGCTTCAGTCTATTTGGAGACAATGTTAGTTTCGGTGCAAGATAGGTGCATAGTTTGTGCCTAATGCACCATAGTCTAAGAAACCATTTTTGACGCACCAGTTTGTACTCCTAGATGAAGAGGCTCAAGTGGAAGCTCGGTTCGGTCGGTTTGCAGATAGTGCTAATCTTGATGCAAGATAGGTGCACAGTTTGCATGGAACATACCATATGCTTGGAAATCAATTTGGATGCACCCAATGGAACTCCTTGATGACATGTGTCATATGAAATCTTGCTTTGGTCTGTTTAGAAATAGTGTTAGTTTCGGTGCAAGATATGTGCATGGTTTGCGCCTAATGCACCATAGTCTTAGAAACCATTTTGGATGCACCTGTTAGTACTTCGGTGAAAAGACTCAAGTGGAAGCTCGGTTTGATCTGTTTGGAGATAGTGCTAATCTTGATGCAAGATAGGTGCATGATTTGTAAGGAACATACCATATGCTTAGAAATCAATTTGGACGCACCCAATGGAACTCCTAGATGACATGTGTCGTATGGAATCTCGCTTCGGTTTGTTTGGAGACAATGTAAGTTTCGGTGCAAGATAGGTACATAGTTTGTGCCTAATGCACCACAGTCTAAGAAACCATTTTTGACGCACCTGTTTATACTCCTAGATGAAGAGGCTCAAGTGGAAGCTCGGTTCGGTCTGTTTGGAGATAGTGCTAATCTTGATGCAAGATAGGTGCCAGTTTGCCTAGAACATACCATATGCTTGGAAATCAATTTGGATGCACCCGATGGAACTCCTTGATGACGTGTGTCGTATGGAATCTAACTTTGGTATGTTTAGAAACAGTGTTAGTTTCGGTGCAAGATATGTGCATGGTCTGTGCCTAATGCACCATAGTCTAAGAAACCATTTTGGACGCACCAGTTGGTACTTCGGTGAAGAGGCTCAAGTGGAAGCTCGGTTTGATCTGTTTGGAGATAGTGCTAATCTTGATGCAAGATAGATGCACGGTCTGCATGGAACGTACCATATGCTTAGAAATTAATTTGGACACACCCGATAGGACTCCTTGATGTCGTGTGTCATATGGAATCTCGCATTGGTGTGCTTAGAGACAGTATTAGTTTCGGTGCAAGATATGTGCACGGTTTGCGCCAAATGCACCAAAGTCTAAGAAACCATTTTGGAAGCACCTGTTGGAACTCCTAGGTGAAGAGGCTCAAGTGGAGGCTCGGTTCGGTCTGTTTAGAGATAGTGCTAATCTTGATGCAAGATAGGTGCATGATTTGCAAGGAACATACCATATGCTTAGAAATTAATTTGGACACACCCGATAGAACTCCTTGATGATGTGTGTCATATCGAATCTCGGATTGGTGTGCTTAGAGACAGTATTAGTTTCGGTGCAAGATATGTGCACGGTTTGCGCCTAATGCACCAAAGTCTAAGAAACCATTTTGGAAGCACCTGTTGGTACTCCTAGGTGAAGAGGCTCAAGTGGAGGCTCGGTTCGGTCTGTTTAGAGATAGTGCTAATCTTGATGCAAGATAGGAGCATGATTTGCAAGGAACATACCATATGCATAGAAATCAATTTGGACGCACCTAATGGAACTCCTAGATGACGTGTGTCATATGGAATATTGCTTCGGTCCATTTGTAGACATTGTAAGTTTTAGTGCAACATAGGTGCATGGTTTGCACCTAATGCACCATAGGATAAGAAACCATTTTGGACGCACCCGATGGTACTCCTAGGTCAAGGGGCTCAAGTGAAATCTCGGTTTGGTCTGTTTGGAGACAGTGCTAATCTTGATGCAAGATAGATGCACGGTATGCATGGAACATATGATATGCTCAGATATCAATTAGGACGCACCTGATATAACTCCTTGATGATGTGTGTCATATGGAATCCTGCTTCGGTTTGTTTAGAGACAATGTTAGTTTTGGTAGAAGATATGTGGACAGTTTACGCCTAATGCACCATAGGCTGAGAAACCATTTTAGATGCACCTCGATGGCACTAATAGTTGAAGAGGCTCAAGTGGAGGCTCGATTTGGTCCGTTTGGATATAGTGCTAATGTTGATGCAAGATAGTTGCACAGATTGCATGGAACATACCATATGTTAAGAAATCAATTTGGACGCACCCAATGGAACTCCTAGATGATGTGTGTCGTTTGGAATCTCACTTCGGTCTGTTTGGAGACAATGTTAGTTTTGGTGTAAGATATGTGCATAGTTTGTGCTTAATGCACCATAGTCTAAGAAACCATATTTGACGCACTTGTTCGTACTCCTAGATGAAGAGGCTCAAGTGGAACCTCGGTTCGGTTTGTTTGGAGATAGTGCTAATCTTGATGCAAGATAGCTGCACGGTTTGCATGGAACATACCATATGCTTGGAAATCAATCTGGATGCACCCGATGGAACTCCTTGATGACATGTGTCATATAGAATCTCGCTTTGGTATGTTTAGAAATAGTGTTAGTTTCGATGCAAGATATGTGCATAGTTTGCGCCTAATGGACCATAGTATAAGAAACCATTTGGATGCACCTGTTGGTACTTCGGTGAAGAGGCTCATGTGGAAGCTCGGTTTGATCTGTTTGGAGATAGTGCTAATCTTGATGCAAGATATTTGCATGATTTGCATGGAACATACTATATGCTTAGAAATCAATTTGGACGCACCCGATAGAACTCCTAGATGACGTGTGTCATATGGAATCTTGCTTCGGTCCATTTGTAGAAATTGTAAGTTTTAGGGCAAGATAGGTGCACAGTTTGCGCCTAATGCACCATAGTCAAATAAGCCATTTTGGACGCACTATTTAATACTCCTCGGTGAAGAGGCTCAAGTGGAAGCTTGGTTCGGTCAGTTTGGAGATAGTGCTAATCCTTATGCAAGGTAGGTGCATGGTTTGCATGGAACATACCATATGCTTGGAAGTCAATTTGGATGCACCAGATGGAACTCCATGATGACATGTGTCACATGGAATCTCGCTTCGGTCTATTTGGAGACATTGGTTGTTTCGGTGGAAGATAGGTGCACAGTTTGCACCTAATGCACCATAGTCTAAGAAACCATTTTGGACGCACTTGTTGGTACTCCTAGGTGAAGGGGCTCAAGTGGATGCTCGGTTTTGTATGTTTGGAGATAGTGCTAATCTTGATGCAAGATAGGTGCACGGTTTGCATGGAACATACCAAATGCTTAGAAACCAATCTGGACGCACATGATGGAACTCCTAGATGACGTGTGTCATATCTAATCTTGCTTCGGTCTATTTGGAGATAGTGTTAGTTTCGGTGCAAGATAGGTGCAAGGTTTGCACATAATACAGCATAGGCTAAGAAACCATTTTGGACGCACCCGATGGTACTCCTAGGTAAAAGGCTCAAGTGAAAGCTCAGTTTGGTCTATTTGGAGATAGTGCTAATCATGATGCAAGATAGATGCACGGTCTGCATGGACTGTACCATATGCTTAGAAATTAATTTGGACACACCCGATAGAAATCCTTGCTGACGTGTGTCATATGGAATCTCGCATTGGTGTGCTTAGAGACAGTATTAGTTTCGGTGCAAGATATGTGCACGGTTTGCACCTAATGTGATGAGGACATCAACACCATCGATATATCCACACCTACACCAGTTGGAATAATGGACAACATCAGCAAGGGAAGGTTCAACTGCATTCGGAATTTGAGGCAACACCAACTTCAAGGGCTGATTGCATATGGGAAGAGTGATAACTTAACAAAGGTGATTGGAGATCAGGTCCAAGCCTCCACAACATCCTCTATCAAGTTACCACGTTGCTTGTAAAGCAAGGAAACAAAGAGTCCAAACCCAACACGTTTTGGGAGTTGGATTCGGACTGGAAAATAACTCTAACTTGTATGGATCACCACGGCGCCATATGGACTCCAACTGGGACGTTCCTATACTTGTTGGAAAGCTCATGAAGTCTACTTTCCAATGGGTCCAACCACATATCTATGCAGCTTATGAGTCGGGCGCAGTCCTTGTTTTTGTGCCGACACCTTTTTCTGTTTTGGTGCTGCGTCACCCTATTTTGGACCAATGGCCCATGTATCAAGTTGAGTCCATTAGGGACGCGTCCTAGGGTTGGAGGATGACTCTAGCACCCCTTTGGTCGTCCTCCCCTCTATTTATTTACATCTAGAGCCGCCATGAACAACTGGGTTTTGTTTAGATCAAGTTTAGCCTTCGCTACTTGCTTGTAGGCGCGCGTGCAGGATCAGCCGCCCGTCTCCTTGTCTTCGGAACCCCATTGTTGATTCAGATTCAGTTTGAAACTTTCAATTCATCTTGCAAATTCAGTGCTTGTTTCCTCGTTCTTGCTAGTTCTTCGATTGCTTGCAGGACGGGAGCCCTAGGGGCTGGTTGTCGCGCTCCACAAGATCGTGACGGCTATTGGACGTGGTATATCCGTTGCTAAGGCGCAGTATTGAGGGCTGTAGTCGGGCCGTGAACGTCATCTCCATCCACCAATCGAGTTATCCCCGTCTCTCATCAAAAGATCGGGCAAAAACCCTAGCGGGTTCGCATCAGTTGGTAATCAGAGCAAGGTTTATCGGTGAGAGATTTCCAATTCTTCGTGTTTGTTTTTCCTATAGTCCAAAAAAAAGCCAAAAAATATAGCAGATTTGTTTTCCATAATCCTATAAATCCTTTGTGCCGTGGCTAGTACTACTTAGTTAGGGCTGGTTGAATGAGTGTTTGCTTCGGTTGTGTCCAGTGCTGGTTTTAGTTTAGTCCTTTAGAGTTTTGAGTTCTTGTCACCATCTAGTCACAACTGCGTCCAATCTATTGTGGGTTGGAATTTGAGTGGATCTTGATAATAGGTGCAGCCACTTGTTGGTCTATTCTGCGTTTCCATCAACGTGATCCAAAAGGAAAGATAGCACTTCATACTTGTGCTAGATATATTGAATTTTGAGGTTCAGCCTTACTCTAGTGAGAGGGTGAGAGTGGTGAAGTGATATTTTGTACTATTTTGTTTATATAATCAGGTTTTGAGGTTCCCCAAAAAAAAGAAAAGAGAAAGAAAAAAAAATAAAGAAAAGAAAGAAAGAAAGAAAGAAAAAAGAAAAAAAATCAAAAAAGGGGATTGTTGTTCCTTTTGTTTCCAGTAGTGCTGCTCATTTTGTTTCTAGTGGTGTGCTGTGTTTTCCCTTTGTGTCCAGGCTTGCGACTCTAGCACGGTCTAGCCTAGGACCAGCACAGTACCATCGTCGAACGCTTACTCAGCTCGCTTTTATAACTAACGTGGTGCTAGTTCGTTCCGTGTTTCAGCCCATCTATAGCTCCACATACTCTACAGCTTGACAGGTCTTGTGCTACAGCACCGATACACTTCGTCCATTGTTGTACACTTGTTGGCAGACGACCCCTCCTGTCAAGCAAGGTAAGAATTGGTAAGAACTTGTGTTACAGGTTGAGTGTGAGCGACTTGCTGTAGCTACATCCTAGTAGTTGTAGGGCTTTTATTTCTTCACTTGCCTTTTTGTTGTCTTTGTCTTTGAACCATGCCAGGGGCAGATGATGGTAACGAAACACCACATACACCTCGCACTAAGGGCATCATACAACATTTTGAAAGGAAAGTGAAGCTGCACACAGAGGGACTTGATAACGACTTGCAGGTGACAAATGAAAAGCTGGGGCAGTTGGAGGCTACGCAGATTGCCACAAACAACAAGCTCACAAGTTTGGAGGAATCCGTTACTAGTGTGGACAAAAGCCTTGCTGCTCTCCTAAGGCGATTTGATGATTTCCACACCGATGATAAAGAGAAGCATAAAGAAGAAAAGGAGGGAGATCGAGAGCACGGTAGTCATGAAGATGACTACACTGGTGATACTGAACATGATGATCAAGACACTCGTGATCGACGTCGCCTTCGTCACAACCGTAGAGGTATGGGTGGCCACCACCGACGCGAGGTACACAATAATAATGATGCTTTCAGTAAGATTAAATTTAAAATACCTCCTTTTGATGGTAAATATGACCCTGATGCATACATTACTTGGGAGATTGCTGTTGACCAAAAGTTTACATGTCATGAATTCCCTGAGGATACACGTGTTAGGGCTGCTACTAGTGAGTTCACCGATTTTGCTTCCGTTTGGTGGATAGAACATGGCAAGAAAAATCCTAATAACATACCTAGAACTTGGAATGCGTTGAAACAAGTCATGAGGGCTAGATTTGTTCCTTCTTACTATGCACGTGTCATGATTAATAAGTTGCAGCAATTGAGACAAGGTGCTAAAAGTGTAGAAGAATATTATCAGGAATTACAAATGGGTGTGCTGCGATGTAATTTAGAGGAGGAAGAAGAACCTGCTATGGCTAGATTTTTGGGCGGGTTAAATCGTGAAATCCAGGACATTCTTGCTTATAAAGATTATACTAACGTAACCCGTTTGTTTCATCTTGCTTGTAAAGCTGAAAGGGAAGTGCAGGGACGACGTTCTAGTGCCAAATCTAACAATTATGCAGGGAAATCCTGGCAACAACGCACATCTGCTACATTGTCGGGTGGTGTACCTCTTCCATCAAGCCGATCAATAGCTCCACCACCTTCCTACAGCGACAAACCACATGATTCTTCCACAAATACAGCAACTAAATCAGCCCAGAGACCAATCGCTAGTGCCACCTCGGTTAATTCCACGGGAAGAACAAGAGATGTTCAGTGTCATCGATGCAAGGGTTATGGGCACGTACAGCGAGATTGTCCAAACAAGCGTGTTTTGGTGGTTAACGCTGATGGTGGGTATTCCTCTGCTAGTGATTTTGATGACGATACACGTGCTTTGCTTGCTGCTGATGATACAGGTAGGGATGAAGCAATAGAAGAGCAGATAGGTGCAGAGAATGTAGAGCATTATGAGAGTCTTATTGTGCAGCGTGTGCTTAGTGCTCAAGCGGAGAAGGTAGAGCAGAATCAGCGGCATACATTGTTCCAAACAAAGTATGTTATTAAAGAGCGTTCTTGTCGTTTGATTATTGATGGAGGTAGCCGCAACAACTTGGCTAGCAGCAACATGGTGGAGAAGCTTGCACTTAGCACCAAACCATATCCACATCCATATCACATTCGGTGGCTGAACAACAGTGGTAAGGCCAAGGTAACAAAACTGGTGCGAATTAATTTTACTATTGGTTCATACCATGATGTTGTTGAATGTGATGTTGTACCTATGGAAGCTTGTAATATTCTGCTAGGTAGACCATGGCAATTTGATAAGGAATGTATACATCATGGTAGATAAAATCAGTATTCGTTTATGCACCATGATATGAAAATTGTTTTGCTACCTATGTCTCCCGAAGCTATCGTACGTGATGAAGTTGCTAAAATTACCAAGGCTAAAATTAAGAACAATGCAGATACCAATGGAAATAACAAAGATGAGATAAGATTAAATGGACATTGCATGCTTGCTACTAAATTTGATGTTAATGAACTAATTGTTTCCACATCTACTGCTTATGCTTTGGTATGTAAGGGTGTTTTGATTTCAATTGAAGATATGCTGCATTCTTTGCCCCCTGCTGTTCATAACATTTTGCAGGAGTATGCTGATGTTTTTCCAAGTGAGATACCGGCAGGGCTGCCACCTATACGTGGGATTGAGCACCAAATTGATCTTATTCCTGGTGCATCTTTGCCAAACCACGCGCCATACAGGACAAATCTAGAGGAAACAAAAGAGATCCAGTGGCAAGTGCAAGAACTCCTCGACAAAGGTTATGGAATTGAGGTTGATCAAGCCAAGGTAGAAGCTATACAGGGATGGCCTGTACCAAAGACAATCACCTAGGTGCGGAGTTTCTTAGGACTTGCTGGGTTTTATCGCCGTTTTGTGAAGGATTTCAGCACCATTGCTGCACCATTGAATGACCTTACAAAGAAGGGAGTGCCTTTTGATTGGGGCAAAGTACAAGAGAATTCATTCAACATGTTGAAAGATAAGTTAACACATGCACCTCTCCTACAGCTTCCTAATTTTAATAAGACTTTTGAGCTTGAGTGTGATGCTAGTGGGATTGGTTTGGGAGGTGTTTTGCTACAAGAGGGTAAACCTGTTGCATATTTTAGTGAGAAATTGAGTGGGCCTGTTCTGAACTATTCAACTTATGATAAAGAATTGTATGCTCTTGTCCGAACTTTAGAAACATGGCAACATTATTTGTGGCCCAAAGAGTTTGTTATTCATTCTGATCATGAATCTTTAAAACATATTCGTAGTCAAGGAAAACTAAATCGCAGACATGCTAAGTGGGTAGAATTTATTGAATCCTTTCCTA
>NW_018396397.1:296324-321414 GCF_000003195.3 Sorghum bicolor
GGATTAGCACTATCTCCAAACTGACCGAACCAAGCTTCCACTTGAGCCTCTTCACACAGGAGTACCAAATAGTGCGTCCAAAATGGTTTCTTAGACTATGGAGCATTAGGCGCAAACCATGCACATATCTTGCACTGAAACTAACACTGTTTCTAAACAGACCAAAGTGAGATTCCATATGACACACGTCATCAAGGAGTTCCATCGGGTGCATCCAAATTGATTTCCAAGCATATGGTATGTTCCATGCAAACCGTGCACCTATCTTGCATCAAGATTAGCACTATCTCCAAACAGACCGAACCGAGCTTCCACTTGAGCCTCTTCATCTAGGAGTACAAACAGGTGTGTCAAAAATGGTTTCTTACACTATGGTGCATTAGGCACAAACTATGCACCTATCTTGCACCGAAACTAACATTGTCTCCGAACAGACCGAAGCGAGATTCCATATGACACACATCATCAAGGAGTTATATCAGGTGCATCCTAATTGATTTCTGAGCATATCGTATGTTCCATGCAAAACCGTGCATCTATCTTGCATTAAGATAAGCATTATCTCCAAAACAGACCAAACCGAGCTTTCACTTGAGCCCCTTGACCTAGGAGTACCATCGGGTGCGTCCAAAATGGTTTCTTAGACTACGGTGCATTAGGTGCAAACTATGCATCTATCTTGCACTGAAACTAACAATGTCTCCAAATGGACGGAAGCGAGATTCCATATGACACACGTAATCAAGGAGTTCCATCGGGTGCATCCAAATTGATTTCCAAGCATATGGTATGTTCCATGCAAACCATGCACCTACCTTGCATAAGGATTAGCACTATCTCCAAACTGACCGAACCAAGCTTCCACTGAGCCTCTTCACCCAGGAGTACCAAATAGTGCGTCCAAAATGGTTTCTTAGACTATTGTGCATTAGGCACAAACTGTGCACCTATCTTGCACTAGAACTTACATTGTCTACAAACGGACCGAAGCAAGATTTCATATGACACACGTCATCTAGGAGTTCCATTGGGTGCATCCAAATTGATTTCTAAGCATATGGTATGTTCCTTGCAAATCATGCACCTATCTTGCATCAAGATTAGCACTATCTCCAAACAGATCAAACCGAGCTTCCACTTGAGCCTCTTCACCGAAGTATCAACAATTGCTTCCAAAATGGTTTCTTAGACTATGGTGCATTAGGCGCAAACCATGCACATATCTTGCACCAAAACTAACACTATTCCTAAACAGACCAAAGTGAGATTCCATATGACACACGTCATCAAGGAGTTCCATCGGGAGCATCCAAATTGATTTCCAAGCATATGGTATGTTCCATGCAAATCGTGCACCTATCTTGCATCTAGATTAGCACTATCTCTAAATAGACCGAACCAAGCCTCCACTTGAGCCTCTTCACCTAGGAGTACCAACAGGTGCCTCCAAAATGGTTTCTTAGACTTTGGTGCATTAGGCGCAAACCAAGCACATATCTTGCACCAAAACTAATTCTGTCTCTAAGCACACCAAAGCGAGATTCCATATGACACGTCATCAAGGAGCTCTATCGGGTGTGTCCAAATTAATTTCTAGTCATATGGTACGTTCCATACAGACCGTGCATCTATCTTGCATGAAGATTAGCACTGTCTCCAAATAGACCAAACCGAGCTTTCACTTGAGCCATTTACCTAGGAGTACCATCGGGTGCGTCCAAAATGGTTTCTTAGCCTATGCTGCATTATGTGCAAACGTGGCAGCTATCTTACACCGAAACTAACACTGTCTCGAAACAGACCAAAGCAAGATTTTGTATGACACACGTCATCTAGGAGTTCCATCATGTGCGTCCAGATTGATTTCTAAGCATTTGGTATGTTGCATGCAAACTGTGCACCTATCTTGCATCGAGATACTATCTCCAAACAGACCGAACCGAGCATCCACTTGATCCCCTTCACCTAGGAGTACCAACAAGTGCGTCCAAAATGGTTTCTTAGACTATGGTGCATTAGATGCAAACTATGCACCTATCTTGCACTGAAACTAACAATGTCTCCAAATGGACCGAAGCGAGATTCCATATGACACACGTCATCAAGGAGTTCCATCGGGTGTATCCAAATAGATTTCCAAGCATATGGTATGTTCCATGCAAACCATGCACCTACCTTGCATAAGGATTAGCACTATCTCCAAACTGACCGAACCAAGCTTCCACTTGAGCCTCTTCACACAGGAGTACCAAATAGTGCGTCCAAAATGGTTTCTTAGACTATGGAGCATTAGGCGCAAACCATGCACATATCTTGCACTGAAACTAACACTGTTTCTAAACAGACCAAAGTGAGATTCCATATGACACACGTCATCAAGGAGTTCCATCGGGTGCATCCAAATTGATTTCCAAGCTTATGGTATGTTCCATGCGAACCGTGCACCTATCTTGCATCAAGATTAGCACTATCTCCAAATAGACCGAACCGAGCTTCTACCTGAGCCTCTTCATCTAGGAGTACAAACAGGTGTGTCAAAAATGGTTTCTTAAACTATGGTGCATTAGGCACAAACTATGCACCTATCTTGCACCGAAACTAACATTGTCTCCAAACAGACCGAAGCGAGATTCAATGTGACACACGTGATATAGGAGTTCCATTGGGTGCGTCCAAATCGATTTCTAAGAATATGGTATGTTCCTTGCAAATCATACACCTATGTTGCATCAAGATTAGCATTATCTCCAAACAGATCAAACCGAGCTTCCACTTGAGCCTCTTCACCGAAGTACCAACAGGTGCTTCCAAAATGGTTTCTTAGACTATGGTGCAATAGGCGCAAACCATGCACATATCTTGCATCGAAACTAACACTCTTTCTAAACAGACCAAAGTGAGATTCCATATGACACACGTCATCAAGGAGTTCCATCGGGTGCATCCAAATTGATTTCCAAGCATATGGTATGTTCCATGCAAACCGTGCACCTATCTTGCATCAAGATTAGCACTATCTCCAAACAGACCGAACCGAGCTTCCACTTGAGCCTCTTCATCTAGGAGTACAAACAGGTGTGTCAAAAATGGTTTCTTATACTATGGTGCATTCGGCACAATCTATGCACCTATCTTGCCCCGAAACTAACATTGTCTCTAATCAGACCGAAGCGAGATTCCATATGACACACGTCATCTAGGAGTTCCGTTGGGTGCGTCCAAATTGATTTCTTAACATATGGTACGTTCCATGCAAACTGTGCAACTATCTTGCATCAAGATTAGCACTATATCCGAACAGACCAAATCGAGCCTCCACTTGAGCCTCTTCAACTATGAGTACCATCGGGTGCGTCTACGATGGTTTCTTAGCCTATGGTGCATTAGGTGCAAACCGTCCACATGTCTTCTACCAAAACTAACACTGTCTCTAAATGACCCGAAGCAAGATTCCATATGACACACATCATCAAGGAGTTATATCAGGTGCATCCTAATTGATTTCTGAGCATATCGTATGTTCCATGCAAAACCGTGCATCTATCTTGCATTACGATTAGCCTTATCTCCGAATCAGACCAGACCGAGCTTTCACTTGAGCACCTTGACCTAGGAGTACCATCAGGTGCGTCCAAAATGGTCTCTTAGACTACGGTGCATTAGGGTGCAAACTATGCATCTATCTTGCACTGAAACTAACAATGTCTCCAAATGGACGGAAGCGAGATTCCATATGACACACGTAATCAAGGAGTTCCATCGGGTGCATCCAAATTGATTTCCAAGCATATGGTATGTTCCATGCAAACCATGCACCTACCTTGCATAAGGATTAGCACTATCTCCAAACTGACCGAACCAAGCTTCCACTGAGCCTCTTCACCCAGGAGTACCAAATAGTGCGTCCAAAATGGTTTCTTAGACTATTGTGCATTAGGCACAAACTGTGCACCTATCTTGCACTAGAACTTACATTGTCTACAAACGGACCGAAGCAAGATTTCATATGACACACGTCATCTAGGAGTTCCATTGGGTGCATCCAAATTGATTTCTAAGCATATGGTATGTTCCTTGCAAATCATGCACCTATCTTGCATCAAGATTAGCACTATCTCCAAACAGATCAAACCGAGCTTCCACTTGAGCCTCTTCACCGAAGTATCAACAAGTGCTTCCAAAATGGTTTCTTAGACTATGGTGCATTAGGCGCAAACCATGCACATATCTTGCACCAAAACTAACACTATTCCTAAACAGACCAAAGTGAGATTCCATATGACACACGTCATCAAGGAGTTCCATCGGGTGCATCCAAATTGATTTCCAAGCATATGGTTTGTTCCATGCAAACCGTGCACCTATCATGCATCAAGATTAGCACTAACTCCAAACAGACCGAACCGAGGTTCCACTTGAGCCTCTTAATCTAAGAGTACAAACAGGTGTGTCAAAAATGGTTTCTTAGACTATGGTGCATTGGGCACAAACTATGCACCTATCTTGCACTGAAACTAACATTGTCTCCAAACAGACCGAAGCGAGATTCCATATGACACACGTCATCTAGGAGTTCCATTGGGTGCGTCCAAATTGATTTCTAAGAATATGGTATGTTCCTTGCAAATCATACACCTGAGCCCCTTCACCTAGGAGTACCAACAAGTGCGTCCAAAATGGTTTCTTATACTATGATGCATTAGGAGCAAACTGTGCACCTATCTTGCACCGAAAGTAACAATGTCTCCAAATTGACAGAGGCGAGATTTCATATGACACACGTCATCAAGGACTTCCATCGGGTGCATCCAAATTGATTTCCAAGCATATGGTATGTTCCATGCAAACCAAGCACCTACCTTGCATAAGGAATAGCACTATCTCCAAACTGACCGAACCAAGCTTCCACTTGAGCCTCTTCACCCTGGAGTACCAAATAGTGCGTCCAAAATGGTTTCTTAGACTACGGTGCATTAGGCGCAAACTGTGCACCTATCTTGCACTAAAACTTACAATGTCTACAAATGGACCGAAGTAAGATTCCATATGACACACGTCATCTAGGAGTTCCATTGGGTGCGTCCAAATTGATTTTTAAGCACTTGGTATGTTCCTTGCAAATCATGCACCTATCTTGCATCAAGATTAGCACTATCTCCATACAGATCAAACCGTGCTTCCACTTGAGCCTCTTCATCTAGGAGTACAAACAGGTGCGTCTAAAATGGTTTCTTAGACTATGGTGCATTAGGCACAAACTATGCACCTATCTTGCATTGAAACTAACATTGTCTCCAAATAGACCAAAGCGAGATTCCATATGACATACGTCATCTAGGAGTTCCATTGGGTGCGTCCAAATTGATTTCTTAACATATGGTACGTTCCATGCAAACTGTGCAACTATCTTGCATCAAGATTAGCACTATATCCGAACAGAGCAAATCGAGCCTCTACTTGAGCCTCTTCAACTATGAGTACCATCGGGTGTGTCTAACATGGTTTCTTCGCCTATGGTGCATTAGGCGTAAACCGTGCACATATCTTCTACCAAAACTAACACTGTCTCTAAACGAAACGAAGCAAGATTCCATATGACACACATCATCAAGGAGTTATATCAGGTGTCCTAATGGATTTCTGAGCATATCATATGTTCCATGCAAACCGTGCATCTATCTTGCATCAAGATTAGCCTTTCTCCAAACAGACCAAACCGAGCTGTCACTTGAGCCCCTTGACCTAGGAGTACCATCGGGTGCGTCCAAAATGGTTTCTTATCCTATGGTGCATTAGGTGCAAACCGTGCACCTATCTTGCACCAAAACTAACACTGTCTCTAAACGGACGGAAGTGAGATTCCATATGACACCCATCTAGGAGTTCCATCTGGTGTGTCCAAATTGATTTCTGAGCATATGGTATGTTCCATGCAAATCATGCACCTATCTTGTATCAAGATTAGCACTATCTCTAAACAGAACGAACCAAGCTTTCACTTGAGCCTTTTACCTAGGAGTACCATCGGGTGTGTCCAAAATGGTTTCTTAGCCTAGGCTGCATTATGTGCAAACCATGCACCTATCTTGCAACGAAACTAACACTGTCTCCAAACAGACTGAAGCAAGATTTCGTATGACACACATCATCTAGGAGTTCCATCATGTGTGTCGAGATTGATTTTCAAGTATTTGGTATGTTCCATGCAAATCTTGCACCTATCTTGCATCAAGATTAGCACTATCTCCAAACAGACCGAACTGAGCATCCACTTGAGCCCCTTCACCTAGGAGTACCAACAAGTGCATCCAAAATGGTTTCTTAGACTATGGTGCATTGGGTGCAAACTGTGCACTTATCTTGCACCAAAACTAACAATGTCTCCAAATTGACTGAAGCGAGATTCCATATGACACACGTCATCAAGGAGTTCCATCGGGTGCATCCAAATTGATTTCCAAGCATATGGTATGTTTCATGCAAACCATGCACCTACGTTGCATAAGGATTAGCACTATCTCCAAACTGACCGAACCAAGCTTCCACTTGAGCCTCTTCACCCAGGAGTACCAAATAGTGCGCCCAAAATGGTTTCTTAGACTACGGTGCATTAGGCGCAAACTGTGCACCTATCTTGCACTAAAACTTACAATGTCTACAAATGGACCGAAGCAAGATTCCATATAACACACGTCATCTAGGAGTTCCATTGGGTGCGTCCAAATTGATTCCTAAGCATATGGTATGTTCCTTGCAAATCATGCACCTATCTTGCATCAAGATTAGCACTATCTCCAAACAGATCAAACCGAGCTTCCACTTGAGCCTCTTCACCGAAGTGCCAACAGGTGCTTCCAAAATGGTTTCTTAGACTATGGTGCGTTATGCGCAAACCATGCCCATATCTTGCTCTGAAACTAACACAATTTCTAAACAGACCAAAGCGAGATTCCATATGACACACGTCATCTAGGAGTTCCATTGGGTGCGTCCAAATTGATTTCTAAGCATATGGTATTTTCCTTGCAAACCGTGCACCTATCTTGCATCAATATTAGCACTATCTCCAAACAGACCAAACCGAGCTTCCACTTGAGCCTCTTCACCGAAGTGCCAACAGGTGCTTCCGAAATGGTTTCTTAGACTATGGTGCATTAGGCGCAAACCATGCCCATATCTTGCACTGAAACTAACACAATTTCTAAATAGACCAAAGCGAGATTCCATATGACACACGTCATCAAGGACGGGTGCATCCAAATTGATTTCCAAGCATATGGTATGTTCTATGCAAACCGTGCACCTATCTTGCATCAAGATTAGCACTATCTCCAAACAGATCGAACCGAGCTTCCACTTGAGCCTCTTCATCTAGGAGTACAAACAGGTGCATCAAAAATGGTTTCTTAGACTATGGTGCATTAGGCACAAACTATGCACCTATCTTGCATTGAAACTAACATTGTCTCCAAATAGACCAAAGCGAGATTCCATATGACATACGTCATCTAGGAGTTCCATTGGGTGCGTCCAAATTGATTTCTTAACATATGGTACGTTCCATGCAAACTGTGCAACTATCTTGCATCAAGATTAGCACTATATCCGAACAGAGCAAATCGAGCCTCTACTTGAGCCTCTTCAACTATGAGTACCATCGGGTGTGTCTAACATGGTTTCTTCGCCTATGGTGCATTTGGCGTAAACCGTGCACATATCTTCTACCAAAACTAACACTGTCTCTAAACGAAACGAAGCAAGATTCCATATGACACACATCATCAAGGAGTTATATCAGGTGTCCTAATGGATTTCTGAGCATATCATATGTTCCATGCAAACCGTGCATCTATCTTGCATCAAGATTAGCCTTTCTCCAAATAGACCAAACCGAGCTGTCACTTGAGCCCCTTGACCTAGGAGTACCATCGGGTGCGTCCAAAATGGTTTCTTATCCTATGGTGCATTAGGTGCAAACCGTGCACCTATCTTGCACCAAAACTAACACTGTCTCTAAACGGACGGAAGTGAGATTCCATATGACACCCATCTTGAGTTCCATCTGGTGTGTCCAAATTGATTTCTGAGCATATGGTATGTTCCATGCAAATCATGCACCTATCTTGTATCAAGATTAGCACTATCTCTAAACAGACCGAACCAAGCTTTCACTTGAGCCTTTTACCTAGGAGTACCATCGGGTGTGTCCAAAATGGTTTCTTAGCCTAGGCTGCATTATGTGCAAACCATGCACCTATCTTGCAACGAAACTAACACTGTCTCCAAACAGACCGAAGCAAGATTTCGTATGACACACATCATCTAGGAGTTCCATCATGTGTGTCGAGATTGATTTTCAAGTATTTGGTATGTTCCATGCAAATCTTGCACCTATCTTGCATCAAGATTAGCACTATCTCCAAACAGACCGAACTGAGCATCCACTTGAGCCCCTTCACCTAGGAGTACCAACAAGTGCGTCCAAAATGGTTTCTTAGACTATGGTGCATTGGGTGCAAACTGTGCACTTATCTTGCACCAAAACTAACAATGTCTCCAAATTGACCGAAGCGAGATTCCATATGACACACGTCATCAAGGAGTTCCATCGGGTGCATCCAAATTGATTTCCAAGCATATGGTATGTTCCATGCAAACCATGCACCTACGTTGCATAAGGATTAGCACTATCCCCAAACTGACCGAACCAAGCTTCCACTTGAGCCTCTTCACCCAGGAGTACCAAATGGTGCGCCCAAAATGGTTTCTTAGACTACGGTGCATTAGGCGCAAACTGTGCACCTATCTTGCACTAAAACTTACAATGTCTACAAATGGACCGAAGCAAGATTCCATATAACACACGTCATCTAGGAGTTCCATTGGGTGCGTCCAAATTGATTCCTAAGCATATGGTATGTTCCTTGCAAATCATGCACCTATCTTGCATCAAGATTAGCACTATCTCCAAACAGATCAAACCGAGCTTCCACTTGAGCCTCTTCACCGAAGTGCCAACACGTGCTTCCAAAATGGTTTCTTAGACTATGGTGCGTTATGCGCAAACCATGCCCATATCTTGCTCTGAAACTAACACAATTTCTAAACAGACCAAAGCGAGATTCCATATGACACACGTCATCTAGGAGTTCCATTGGGTGCGTCCAAATTGATTTCTAAGCATATGGTATTTTCCTTGCAAACCGTGCACCTATCTTGCATCAATATTAGCACTATCTCCAAACAGACCGAACCGAGCTTCCACTTGAGCGTCTTCACCGAAGTGCCAACAGGTGCTTCCGAAATGGTTTCTTAGACTATGGTGCATTAGGCGCAAACCATGCCCATATCTTGCACTGAAGCTAACACAATTTCTAAATAGACCAAAGCGAGATTCCATATGACACACGTCATCAAGGAATTACATCGGGTGCATCCAAATTGATTTCCAAGCATATGGTATGTTCTATGCAAACAGTGCACCTATCTTGCATCAAGATTAGCACTATCTCCAAACAGATCGAACCGAGCTTCCACTTGAGCCTCTTCATCTAGGAGTACAAATAGGTGCATCAAAAATGGTTTCTTAGACTATGGTGCATTAGGCACAAACTATGCACCAATCTTGCATTGAAACTAACATTGTCTCCAAATAGACCAAAGCGAGATTCCATATGACATACGTCATCTAGGAGTTCCATTGGGTGCGTCCAAATTGATTTCTTAACATATGGTACATTCCATGCAAACTGTGCAACTATCTTGCATCAAGATTAGCACTATATCCGAACAGAGCAAATCGAGCCTCTACTTGAGCCTCTTCAACTATGAGTACCACCGGGTGTGTCTAACATGGTTTCTTCGCCTATGGTGCATTAGGCGTAAACCGTGCACATATCTTCTACCAAAACTAACACTGTCTTTAAACGAAACGAAGCAAGATTCCATATGACACACATCATCAAGGAGTTATATCAGGTGTCCTAATGGATTTCTGAGCATATCATATGTTCCATGCAAACCGTGCATCTATCTTGCATCAAGATTAGCCTTTCTCCAAATAGACCAAACCGAGCTGTCACTTGAGCCCCTTGACCTAGGAGTACCATCGGGTGCGTCCAAAATGGTTTCTTATCCTATGGTGCATTAGGTGCAAACCGTGCACCTATCTTGCACCAAAACTAACACTGTCTCTAAACGGACGGAAGTGAGATTCCATATGACACCCATCTTGAGTTCCATCTGGTGTGTCCAAATTGATTTCTGAGCATATGGTATGTTCCATGCAAATCATGCACCTATCTTGTATCAAGATTAGCACTATCTCTAAACAGACCGAACCAAGCTTTCACTTGAGCCTTTTACCTAGGAGTACCATCGGGTGTGTCCAAAATGGTTTCTTAGCCTAGGCTGCATTATGTGCAAACCATGCACCTATCTTGCAACGAAACTAACACTGTCTCCAAACAGACCGAAGCAAGATTTCGTATGACACACATCATCTAGGAGTTCCATCATGTGTGTCGAGATTGATTTTCAAGTATTTGGTATGTTCCATGCAAATCTTGCACCTATCTTGCATCAAGATTAGCACTATCTCCAAACAGACCGAACTGAGCATCCACTTGAGCCCCTTCACCTAGGAGTACCAACAGGTGCGTCCAAAATGGTTTCTTAGACTATGGTGCATTGGGTGCAAACTGTGCACTTATCTTGCACCAAAACTAACAATGTCTCCAAATTGACCGAAGCGAGATTCCATATGACACACGTCATCAAGGAGTTCCATCGGGTGCATCCAAATTGATTTCCAAGCATATGGTATGTTCCATGCAAACCATGCACCTACGTTGCATAAGGATTAGCACTATCTCCAAACTGACCGAACCAAGCTTCCACTTGAGCCTCTTCACCCAGGAGTACCAAATGGTGCGCCCAAAATGGTTTCTTAGACTACGGTGCATTAGGCGCAAACTGTGCACCTATCTTGCACTAAAACTTACAATGTCTACAAATGGACCGAAGCAAGATTCCATATAACACACGTCATCTAGGAGTTCCATTGGGTGCGTCCAAATTGATTCCTAAGCATATGGTATGTTCCTTGCAAATCATGCACCTATCTTGCATCAAGATTAGCACTATCTCCAAACAGATCAAACCGAGCTTCCACTTGAGCCTCTTCACCGAAGTGCCAACACGTGCTTCCAAAATGGTTTCTTAGACTATGGTGCGTTATGCGCAAACCATGCCCATATCTTGCTCTGAAACTAACACAATTTCTAAACAGACCAAAGCGAGATTCCATATGACACACGTCATCTAGGAGTTCCATTGGGTGCGTCCAAATTGATTTCTAAGCATATGGTATTTTCCTTGCAAACCGTGCACCTATCTTGCATCAATATTAGCACTATCTCCAAACAGACCGAACTGAGCTTCCACTTGAGCCTCTTCACCGAAGTGCCAACAGGTGCTTCCGAAATGGTTTCTTAGACTATGGTGCATTAGGCGCAAACCATGCCCATATCTTGCACTGAAACTAACACAATTTCTAAATAGACCAAAGCGAGATTCCATATGACACACATCATCAAGGAATTACATCGGGTGCATCCAAATTGATTTCCAAGCATATGGTATGTTCCATGCAAACCGTGCACCTATCTTGCATCAAGATTAGCACTATCTCCAAACAGATCGAACCGAGCTTCCACTTGAGCCTCTTCATCTAGGAGTACAAACAGGTGCATCAAAAATGGTTTCTTAGACTATGGTGCATTAGGCACAAACTATGCACCTATCTTGCACCGAAACTAACATTGTCTCCAAATAGACCAAAGCGAGATTCCATATGACACGCGTCATCTAGGAGTTGCATTGGGTGCGTCCAAATTGATTTCTTAACATATGGTATGTTCCATGCAAACTGTGCAACTATCTTGCATCAAGATTAGCACTATATCCAAACAGACCAAATCGAGAATCCACTTGAGCCTCTTCAACTACAAGTACCATCGGGTGCGTCTAAAATGGTTTCTTCGCCTATGGTGCATTAGGCGTAAACCGTGCACATATCTTCTACCAAAACTAACACTGTCTCTAAACGAACCGAAGTAAGATTCCATATGACACACATCATCAAGGAGTTATATCAGGTGTCTCCTAATTGATTTCTGAGCATATCATATGTTCCATGTAAACCGTGCATCTATCTTGCATCAAGATTAGCACTATCTCCAAACAGACCAAACCGAGCTGTCACTTGAGCCCCTTGACCTAGTTGTACCATCGGGTGCGTCCAAAATGGTTTCTTATCCTATGGTGCATTAGGTGCAAACCGTGCACTTATCTTGCACCAAAACTAACACTGTCTCTAAACGGACGTAATTGAGATTCCAGATGACACCCATCTAGGAGTTCCATCTGGTGTGTCCAAATTGATTTCTGAGCATATGGTATGTTCCATGCTAATCGTGCACCTATCTTGTATCAGGATTAGCACTATCTCTAAATAGACCGAACCGAGCTTTCACTTGAGCCTTTTACCTAGGAGTACCAACGGGTGCGTCCAAAATGGTTTCTTAGCCTAGGCTGCATTATGTGCAAAACTATGCACCTATCTTGCACCAAAACTAACACAATTTCTAAACAGACCAAAGCGAGATTCCATATGACACACATCATCAAGGAGTTCCAATGGGTGAGTCTAAATTGATTTCCAAGCATATGGTATGTTCCAGGCAAACCGTGCACCTATCTTGCATCAAGATTAGCACTATCTCCAAACAGATCGAACCGAGCTTCCACTTGAGCCTCTTCAGCTAGGATTACAAACAGGTGCATCAAAAATGGTTTCTTAGACTATGGTGCATTAGGCACAAACTATGCACCTATCTTGCACCGAAACTAACATTGTCTCCAAATAGACCAAAGCGAGATTCCATATGACACACGTCATCTAGGAGTTGCATTGGGTGCGTCCAAATTGATTTCTTAACATATGGTATGTTCCATGCAAACTGTGCAACTATCTTGCATCAAGATTAGCACTATATCCGAACAGACCAAATCGAGAATCCACTTGAGCCTCTTCAACTACGAGTACCATCGGGTGCGTCTAAAATGGTTTCTTTGCCTATGGTGCATTAGGCGTAAACTGTGCACATATCTTCTACCAAAACTAACACTGTCTCTAAACGAACCGAAGCAAGATTCCATATGACACACATCATCAAGGATTTATATCAGGTGTCTCCTAATTGATTTCTGAGCATATTTTATGTTCCATGTAAACCGTGCATCTATCTTGCATCAAGATTAGCACTATCTCCAAACAGACCAAACCGAGCTGTCACTTGAGCCCCTTGACCTAGGAGTACCATCAGGTGCGTCCAAAATGGTTTCTTGTCCTATGGTGCATTAGGTGCAAACCGTGCACCTATCTTGCACCAAAACTAACACTATCTCTAAACGGACGTAATTGAGATTCCATATGACACCCATCTAGGAGTTCCATCTGGTGTGTCCAAATTGATTTCTGAGCATATGGTATGTTCCATGCAAATCGTGCACCTATCTTGTATCAAGATTAGCACTATCTCTAAATAGACCGAACCGAGCTTTCAATTGAGCATTTTACCTAGGAGTACCATCGGGTGCGTCCAAAATGGTTTCTTAGCCTAGGCTGCATTATGTGCGAACCTTGCACCTATCTTGCACCGAAACTAACACTGTCTCCAAACAGACCGAAGCAAGATTTCGTATGACACACGTCATCTAGGAGTTCCATCATGTGCGTCCAGATTGATTTTCAAGTATTTGGTATGTTCCATGCAAACCGTGCACCTATCTTACATCAAGATTAGCACTATCTCCAAACCGACCAAACCGAGCATCCACTTGAGCCCCTTCACCTAGGAGTACCAACAAGTGCGTCCAAAATGGTTTCTTAGACTATGGTGCATTCGGTGCAAACTGTGCACCTATCTTGCGCCGAAACTAACAATGTCTCCAAATTGACCGAAGCGAGATTCCATATGACACACGTCATCAAGGAGTTCCATCGGGTGCATCCAAATTGATTTCCAAGCATATGGTATGTTCCATGCAAACCACGCACCTACCTTGCATAAGGATTAGCACTATCTCCAAACTGACCGAACCAAGCTTCCACTTGAGCCTCTTCACCCAGGAGTACCAAATAGTGCGCCCAAAATGGTTTCTTAGACTACGGTGCATTAGGCGCAAACTGTGCACCTATCTTGCACTAAAACTTACAATGTCTACAAATGGACCGAAGCAAGATTCCATATGACACATGTCATTTAGGAGTTCCATAGGGTGCGTCCAAATTGATTTCTAAGCATATGGTATGTTCCTTGCAAACCATGCCCATATCTTGCACTGAAACTAACACTATTTCTAAACAGACCAAAGCGAGGGTCCATAAGATACACGTCAAGGAGTTCCAACGGGTGCATCCAAATTGATTTCTAAGCATATGGTATGTTCCATACAAACCATACACCTATCTTGCATCAAGATTAGCACTATCTCCAAACAGACCGAACCGAGCTTCCACTTGAGCCTCTTCATCTAGAAGTACAAACAGGTGCATCAAAAATGGTTTCTTAGACTATGGTGCATTAGGCACAAACTATGCACCTATCTTGCACTGAAACTAACATTGTCACCAAACAGACCGAAGCGAGATTCCATATGACACACATCATCTAGGAGTTCGATTGGGTGCGTCCAAATTGATTTCTTAACATATGGTACGTTGCATGCAAACTGTGCAACTATATTGCATCGAGATAAGCACTATATCCGAACAGACCAAATCGAGCCTCCAATTGAGCCTCTTCAACTATGAGTACCATCAGGTGCGTATAAAATGGTTTCGAAGACTATGGTGCATTAGGCGTAAACCGTGCACATATCTTCTATCAAAACTAACACTGTCTAGAAATGAACTGAAGCAAGATTCCATATGACACACATCATCAAGGAGTTATATCAGGTGCGTCCTAATTGATTTCTGAGCATATCATATGTTCCATGTAAACCGTGCATCTATCTTGCATCAAGACTAGCACTATCTCCAAACAGACGAAACGGAGCTTTCACTTGAGCCCCTGGACCTAGGAGTACCATCAGGTGCGTCCAAAATGGTTTCTATCCTTTGGTGCATTAGGTGCAAACCGTGCACCTATCTTGCACCGAAACTAACGTTGTCTCTAAACGGACTGAAGTGAGATTCCATATGACACATGTCATCTAGGAGTTCCATCTGGTGTGTCCAAATTGATTTCTGAACATATGGTATGTTCTATGCAAATCGTGCACCTATCTTGCATCAAGATAGGACTATCTCTAAACAGACCAAACCAATCCTCTACTTGGGCCTCTTCACCTAGGAGTACCAACAGGTGCTTCCAAAATGGTTTCTTTGACTTTGGTGCATTAGGCGCAAACCGTGCACATATCTTGCACCAAAACTAATAGTGTCTCTAAGCACACCAAAGCGAGATTCCATATGACACACGTCATCAAGGAGTTCTATCGGGTGTGTCCAAATTAGTTTTTAAGTATATGGTACGTTCCATGCAGACCGTGCATCTATCTTGCATCAAGATTAGCGCTCTCTCCAAATAGACCAAACCGAGCTTTCACTTGAGCCTTTTACCTAGGAGTATCATCGGGTGCGTCCAAAATGGTTTCTTAGCCTATGCTGCATTATGTACAAACCTTGCACCTATCTTGCACCGAAACAACACTGTCTCCAAACAGACTGAAGCAAGATTTCATATGACATACGTCATCAAGGAGTTCCATCATGTGCGTCCAGATTGATTTCCAAGCATTTGGTATGTTCCATGCAAATCGTGCACCTATCTTGGATCAAGATTAGCACTATCTCCAAACAGACCTAACCGAGCATCCACTTGAGCCCCTTCACCTTGGAGTACCAACAAGTGCATACAAACTGTGCACCTATCTTACACCGAAACAAACATTGTCTCCAAATGGATCGAAGCGAGATTCCATATGACACATGTCATCAAGGAGTTCCATCGAGTGCATTCAAATTGATTTCCAATGTTCCATGCAAACTGATGCGAACCCGCTAGGGTTTTTGGCCTGATCTTTTGATGAGAGACCGGGATAACTCGATTGGTGGATGGAGATGACGTTCACGGCCCGACTACAGCCCTTGAAGTTGGTGTTGCCTCCAATTCTGAATGCAGTTGAACCTTCCCTTGCTGATCTTGTCCATTATTCCTGAGCAACACGAAAGTGCACGTGTCTCCATTGTCTAAATATGATTGACAAGAGTTTAAAACTGAACTTACTTGAAGGTTGAGTTGACGGGCACGAGCACGAGTAAGAGGACCAGCTATAGGTTGTGTCGGAGAGGATGTAGGACCAGCTATAGGTTGTGTTGAAGATGTAGGACCAGCTATAGGTTGTGTCGGAGAGGATGTAGGAGAGGATGTATCGCTGGTGTTGATGTCCTCATCATCCTCCCTTTCTTGCATTTGAGTCGTCCTCGACTCAAGCTCATCTTCCTCACCCAAATAAGGCTTCAAATCTACAATGTTAAATGTGGGACTAACCCCAAAATCTGCAGGAAGATCAAGCTTATATGCATTCTCATTAATTCGTTGCAGCACTTTAAAAGGACCATCAGCTCTAGGCATCAATTTGGATTTTCTCAGTTCTGGAAATCTATCTTTTCGCAAATGCAACCAAACCAAATCCCCAGGTTCCAGAATCAATTGCTTTCTACCTTTATCTCCAGCGCATTTGTACTTAGCATTCATGCGCTCTATATTTTGTTTAGTGGCTTCATGCAATTTTAACATCAATTCAGCACGTTGCTTAGCATCAAAATTTATTTTTTCAGAACTTGGCAAAGGCATTAAATCAATAGGAGCACGTGGCAAGAAGCCATAGACAATCTCAAAAGGACACATTTTTGTAGTAGAATGCAATGAACGATTATAGGCGAACTCAATATGAGGCAAACATTCTTCCCACATCTTAATATTCTTCTTTAAAACAGCCCTTAACATAGTGGATAAAGTTCTATTAACAACTTCAGTTTGACCATCAGTTTGGGGATGACAAGTGGTGGAAAATAAAAGCTTAGTCCCCAATTTGAACCACAAAGTCTTCCAAAAATGACTAAGAAATTTAGCATCACGATCAGAAACAATTGTGTTGGGCACACCATGTAAGCGAACAATTTCTCGAAAGAACAAATCAGCAATATTTGTAGCATCATCAGTTTTATGACATGGTATAAAATGTGCCATCTTAGAAAATCTATCAACAACCACAAACACACTATCACGTCCCCTCCTAGTCCTCGGTAGTCCCAACACAAAATCCATAGATATATCCTCCCAAGGAGCATTAGGAACAGGAAGAGGTAAATACAAACCATGGGGATTTAACCGTGACTTTGCCTTTTGACATGTTGTGCAACGAGCAACAAACCTCTCCACATCTCTCCTCATCCTTGGCCAAAAGAAATGACCAGCAAGTATGTCCTCCGTCTTCTCTGCTCCAAAATGTCCCATCAAACCTCCTCCATGAGCTTCCTGTAACAACAACAAACGAACAGAGCTAGCTGGAATGCATAGCTTGTTAGCTCTAAACACAAACCCATCACTCACGATGAATTTATTCCACCCTTTTCCATCTTTACAATGCAGCAACACGTCTCTAAAATCAGCATCATGAACATATTGGTCTTTAATTGTTTCTAACCCAAATATCTTGTAATCAAGTTGATTCAGCAAAGTATATCTCTGTGATAAAGCATCAGCAATAATATTTTCCTTTCCTTTCTTGTGCTTAATAATATAAGGAAAAGATTCAATAAATTCAACCCATTTTGCATGCCTACGATTCAGTTTTCCTTGACTACGAATATGTTTCAAAGATTCATGATCAGAATGGATAATAAACTCTTTGGGCCACAAATAATGCTGCCATGTCTCTGATGTTCTAACAAGAGCATAGAGTTCTTTATCATAAGTTTAATAATTGAGAACAGGCCCACTCAATTTCTCACTAAAATATGCAATAGGTTTTCCCTCTTGTAATAAAACACCTCCCAAACCAATTCCACTAGCATCATATTCAAGCTCAAAAGTCTTATTAAAATTAGCAAGTTGTAGGAGAGGTGCATGAGTTAACTTATCTTTCAACATGTTGAATGAATTCTCTTGTGCTTTGCCCCAATCAAAAGGCACCCCCTTCTTTGTAAGCTCATTCAATGGTGCAGCAATGGTGCTGAAATCCTTCACAAAACGGCGATAGAATCCAGCAAGTCCTAGGAAACTCCGCACCTGGGTGATAGTATTTGGGACAGGCCATCCCTGTATAGCTTCCACATTGGCTTGATCAACCTCAATTCCCTGTGGAGTCACAACATAACCAAGAAAAGACACTCGATCGGTGCAAAAGGTGCACTTCTCATGGTTACCAAATAAACGTGCCTCGCGTAGTGCATTAAAAACAGCACGTAAATGATCAAGATGTTCATCCAATGATTTGCTGTAAATCAATATGTCATCAAAATATACGACAACAAATTTCCCAATGAAAGCACGCAAGACCTCGTTCATTAATCTCATGAAAGTACTAGGTGCATTAGTTAACCCAAAAGGCATGACTAACCACTCATACAAACCGAACTTAGTTTTGAAAGCAGTTTTCCATTCATCTCCCAATTTCATACGAATCTGGTGGTACCCACTACGTAAATCAACTTTTGAAAACACAACAGCACCACTCAGTTCATCTAGCATATCATCTAATCGTGGAATAGGGTGTCGATATCGAATGGTGATATTATTAATAGCTCTACAATCAACACACATACGCCATGTTCCATATTTCTTAGGCACTAAAATTACTGGAACAGCACAAGGACTAAGAGATTCTCGGACATAACCTTTGTCTAGTAGTTGATGAGGACATCAACACCATCGATATATCCGCACCTACACCAGTTGGTCCTCTTACTCGTGCTCATGCCCGTCAACTCAACCTTCAAGTAAGTTCAGTTTTAAACTCTTGTCAATCATATTTAGACAATGGAGACACGTGCACTTTCGTGTTGCTCAAGAATAATGGACAAGATCAGCAAGGGAAGGTTCAACTGCATTCAGAATTTGAGGCAACACCAACTTCAAGGGCTGATTGCATATGGGAAGAGTGATAACTTAACAAAGGTGATTGGAGGTCAGGTCCAAGCCTCCACAACATCCTCTATCAAGTTACCACGTCGCTTCTAAAGCAAGGAAACAAAGAGTCCAAACCCAACATGTTTTGGGAGTTGGATTCGGACTGGAAAATAACTCTAACTTGTATGGATCACCACGGCGTCATATGGACTCCAACTGGGACGTTCCTATACTTGTTGGAAATCTCATGAAGTCTACTTTCCAATGGGTCCAACCACATATCTATGCAGCTTATGAGTCGGGCGCAGTCCTTGTTTTCGTGCCGACACCTTTTTCTGTTTTGGTGCTGCGTCACCCTATTTTGGACCAATGGCCCATGTATCAAGTTGAGTCCATTAGGGACGCGTCCTATGGTTAGAGGATGACTCTAGCACCCCTTTGGTCGTCCTCCCCTCTATTTATTTACATCTAGAGCCGCCATGAACAACTGGGTTTTGATTAGATAAAGTTTAGCCTTCGCTACTTGCTTGTAAACGCGCGTGCTGATCCAGCCGCCCGTCTTCTTGTTTTCGAAACCCCACTTCATTAGAGATTGAGTTTAAAACCTTCATTTACATCTAGTGTTTTAGTACTTGTTCTTGCTGGTTCTTCGATTGCTTGCACGACGAGTGCCCTAGTGGCCGGGTGTTGCGCTCCACAAGATCGTGACAGCCATTGGAGGCGGTGTATCGGTTGCTAAGGCACGGCCTTAGAAGGCTGTAGTCGGGCCGTGAACGTCATCTCCATTCACTAATCGAGTTATCCAGCGCCTCTCATCGAAAGATCAGGCGAAAACCCTAGTGGGTTCACATCAGTTGGTAATCAGAGCAAGGTTTATCGGTGAGAGATTTCCAGTTCTTCGTGTTTGTTTTTCCTATAGTCCAAAAAAAAGCCAAAAAATATAGCAGATTTGTTTTCCATAATCCTATAAATCCTTTGTGTCGTGGCTAGTACTACTTAGTTAGGGCTGGTTGAATGAGTGTTTGCTTCGGTCGTGTCCAGTGCTGGTTTTAGTTTAGTCCTTTAGAGTTTTGAGTTCTTGTCACCATCTAGTCACAACTGCGTCCAATCTATTGTGGGTTGGAATTTGAGTAGATCTTGATAATAGGTGCAGCCACTTGTTGGTCTATTCTGCGTTTCCATCAACGTGATCCAAAAGGAAAGATAGCACTTCATACTTGTGCTAGATATATTAAATTTTGAGGTTCAGCCTTACTCTAGTGAGAGGGTGAGAGTGGTGAAGTGATATTTTGTACTATTTTGTTTATATAATCAGGTTTTGAGGTTCCCCAAAAAAAAAGAAAAGAGAAAGAAAAAAATAAAGAAAAAAAAGAAAGAAAGAAAGAAAAAAGTAAAAAAAATCAAAAAAAGGGATTGTTGTTCCTTTTGTTTCCAGTAGTGCTGCTCATTTTGTTTCTAGTCGTGTGATGTGTTTTCCCTTTGTGTTCAGGCTCGCGTCTCTAGCACGGTCTAGGCTAAGACCAGCACAGTACCATCGTCGAACGCTTATTCAGCTCGCTTTTATAACTAACGTGGTGCTAGTTCGTTCCTTGTTTCAGCCCACCTATAGCTCCACATACTCTACAGCTTGACAGGTCTTGTGCTGCAGCACCGATACACTTCGTCCATTGCTGTACACTTGTTGGCAGACGACCCCTCCTGTCAAGCAAGATAAGAATTGGTAAGAACTTGTGTTACAGGTTGAGTGTGAGTGACTTGCTGTAGCTACATCCTAGTAGTTGTAGGGCTTTTATTTCTTCACTTGCCTTTTTGTTGTCTTTGTCTTTGAACCATGCCAGGGGCAGATGATGGTAACGAAACACCACATACACCTCGCACTAAGGGCATCATACAACATTTTGAAAGGAAAGTGAAGCTGCACACAGAGGGACTTGATAACGACTTGCAGGTGACAAATGAAAAGCTGGGGCAGTTGGAGGCTACGCAGATTGCCACAAACAACAAGCTCACAAGTTTGGAGGAATCCGTTGCTAGTGTGGACAAAAGCCTTGCTGCTCTCCTAAGGCGATTTGATGATTTCCACACCGAAGATAAAGAGAAGCATAAAGAAGAAAAGGAGGGAGATCGAGAGCACGGTAGTCATGAAGATGACTACACTAGTGATACTGAACATGATGATCAAGACACTCGTGATCGACGTCGCCTTCGTCACAACCGTAGAGGTATGGGTGGCAACCGCCGACGCGAGGTGCACAATAATGATGATGCTTTCAGTAAGATTAAATTTAAGATACCTCCTTTTGATGGTAAATATGACCCTGATGCTTACATCACTTGGGAGATTGCTGTTGATCAAAAGTTTGCATGTCATGAATTTCCTGAGACTACAGGTGTTAGGGCTGCTACTAGTGAGTTTATAGATTTTGCTTCTGTTTGGTGGATAGAATATGGAAAGAAAAATCCTAATAACTTACCTAGAACTTGGGATGCGCTGAAAAGGGCCATGAGAGCTAGATTTGTTCCATCTTACTATGCGCGTGATATGATAAATAATTTGCAGCAATTAAGACAAGGTGCTAAAAGTGTAGAAGAATATTATCAGGAATTACAAACGGGTATGTTGTGTTGTAACCTAGAGGAGGATGAGGAACCGGCTATGGCTAGATTTTTGGGTGGGTTCAATCGGGAAATTCAGGACATCCTCGCTTACATAGAATACAATAATGTAACCCATTTGTTTCATCTTGCTTGTAAAGCTGAAAGGGAAGTGCAGGGACGACGTGCTAGCGCAAGGAGTAATATTTCTGCAGGGAAGGCTAATTCATGGCAGCAACACATGGCTTCAACTCCATCTACACATATTTCTACTCCATCATCTAGTGACAAGACTCGAGCTGCCCCCACCAATTCAGTTGCGAAGACGATGCAAAAGCCTGCTGCGAGTACTTCATCCGTGGCATCGACGGGTAGAACAAGCAACATACAATGTCATCGGTGCAAGGGATATGGGCACATGATGCGTGACTGCCCAAACAAGCGAGTTATGATTGTCAGGGATGATGGTGAGTACTCATCTGCTAGTGAAGCGGACCACTATGAGAGCTTGATCGTGCAGCGAGTGCTTAGTGCACAAATGGAGATGGCGGAGCAAAATCAGCGACACATTTTATTCCAAACAAAGTGTGTCATCAAAGAGCGTTCTTGTCGCATGATCATTGATGGAGGTAGCTGCAACAACTTGGCAAGCAGTGATATGGTGCAGAAGCTTGCCCTCATCACCAAACCACACCCGCATCCCTACTACATCCAATGGCTGAACAACAGTGGTAAGGCAAAGGTAACTAGACTTGTGAGAATTAATTTTTCCATCGGATCCCACAAAGATATTGTTGAATGTGATGTTGTGCCTATGCAAGCTTGTAACATTCTGCTAGGTAGACCTTGGCAATTTGATAGAGATTCTATGCATCATGGTAGATCAAATCAGTATTCTTTTCTATACCATGATCGCAAAATTGTGTTGCATCCTATGTCCCCTGAAACTATTATGCAAACTGATGTTGCTAGGGCTACTAAAGCAAAGAGCAAGAGCAATAAAAATGATAAATCTGTAATTGGTAACAAAGATGAGATAAAACTGAAAGGACGTTGTATTATAGCTACAAAATCAGATATTAATGAGTTCAATGCATCCACTTCTGTTGCTTATGCTTTGATATGCAAGGATGCTTTGATTTCAATTGAGGATATGCAATGTTCTTTGCCCCCTGCTGTTGCTAACGTTTTGCAGGAGTATTCTGATGTGTTTCCAAGTGAGGTACCAGCGGGGCTGCCTCCACTACGCGGGATTGAGCACCAAATTGATCTTATTCCTGGAGCAGTTTTGCCAAATCGTGCACCATACAAGACAAACTCGGAGGAAACAAAGGAAATTCAGCGACAAGTGCAAGAACTACTAGACAAAGGTTATGTCCGAGAATCTCTTAGTCCTTGTGCTGTTCCAGTAATTTTAGTGCCTAAAAAAGATGGAACATGGCGTATGTGTGTTGATTGTAGAGCTATTAATAATATCACCATTCGATATCGACACCCTATCCCATGATTAGATGATATGCTAGATGAACTGAGTGGTGCTGTTGTGTTTTCAAAAGTTGATTTACGTAGTGGGTACCACCAGATTCGTATGAAATTGGGAGATGAATGGAAAACTGAATGTTTGCCTCATATTGAGTTCGCCTATAATCGTTCATTGCATTCTACTACAAAAATGTTGTCCTTTTGAGATTGTCTATGGCTTCTTGCCACGTGCTCCTATTGATTTAATGCCTTTGCCAAGTTCTGAAAAAATAAATTTTGATGCTAAGCAACGTGCTGAATTGATGTTAAAATTGCATGAAGCCACTAAACAAAACATAGAGCGCATGAATGCTAAGTACAAATGCGCTGGAGATAAAGGTAGAAAGCAATTGATTCTGGAACCTGGGGATTTGGTTTGGTTGCATTTGTGAAAAGATAGATTTCCAGAACTGAGAAAATCCAAATTGATGCCTAGAGCTGATGGTCCTTTTAAAGTGCTGCAACGAATTAATGAGAATGCATATAAGCTTGATCTTCCTGCAGATTTTGGAGTTAGTCCCACATTTAACATTGCAGATTTGAAACCATATTTGGGTGAGGAACATGAGCTTGAGTCGAGGACGACTCAAATGCAAGAAAGGGAGGATGATGAGGACATCAACACCATCGATATATCCGCACCTACACCAGTTGGTCCTCTTACTCGTGCTCGTGCCCGTCAACTCAACCTTCAAGTAAGTTCAGTTTTAAACTCTTGTCAATCATATTTAGACAATGGAGACACGTGCACTTTCATGTTGCTCAAGAATAATGGACAAGATCAGCAAGGGAAGGTTCAACTGCATTCAGAATTTGAGGCAACACCAACTTCAAGGGCTGATTGCATATGGGAAGAGTGATAACTTAACAAAGGTGATTGGAGATCAGGTCCAAGCCTCCACAACATCCTCTATCAAGTTACCACGTCGCTTCTAAAGCAAGGAAACAAAGAGTCCAAACCCAACACGTTTTGGGAGTTGGATTCGGACTGGAAAATAACTCCAACTTGTATGGATCACCACGGCGTCATATGGACTCCAACTGGGACGTTCCTATACTTGTTGGAAATCTCATGAAGTCTACTTTCCAATGGGGCCAACCACATATCTATGCAGCTTATGAGTCGGGCGCAGTCCTTGTTTTCGTGCCGACACCTTTTTCTGTTTTGGTGCTGCGTCACCCTATTTTGGACCAATGGCCCATGTATCAAGTTGAGTCCATTAGGGACGCGTCCTAGGGTTGGAGGATGACTCTAGCACCCCTTTGGTCGTCCTCCCCTCTATTTATTTACATCTAGAGCCGCCATGAACAACTGGGTTTTGATTAGACAAAGTTTAGCCTTCGCTACTTGCTTGTAAACGCGCGTGCTGATCCAGCCGCCCGTCTTCTTGTTTTTGAAACCCCACTTCATTAGAGATTGAGTTTAAAACCTTCATTTACATCTAGTATTTTAGTACTTGTTCTACTTGTTATTGCTAGTTCTTCGATTGCTTGCAGGATGAGTGCCCTAGTGGCCGGGTGTTGCGCTCCACAAGATCGTGACAGCCATTGGAGGCGGTGTATCGGTTGCTAAGGCGCGGCCTTAGAAGGCTGTAGTCGGGCCGTGAACGTCATCTCCATTCACTAATCGAGTTATCCAGCGCCTCTCATCGAAAGATCAGGCGAAAACCCTAGTGGTTCACATCAGTAGTCTGCACTGTGCGGTAACCGGCTAGTTTCTCGCCGTCCCGGGTTTTTTTTTTTTTTTTTTTTTTTACCATTCGTGTCCC